>NC_143499.1:49700000-50005000 GCF_051622355.1 Phaseolus vulgaris | reverse complement strand
GAATTCAACTCGCATGTTTTGTTTTGTGTTAAAAAAACTGATTTTGGGGCTAGAAATGATGTTTTAGTTAAAACAACTTTAGTAGCTTTTCCGGGGATATAAGAATTTGAGTTTTGCCAAAGTTGTAAGAATAAAACCAATTTTGAAACGTTCATCCAAATACATACATACTAGGCTAAATTCTTAATCTTTAGGGCACCTTTTAGTCTTTCATTATGAAAATTTGATCCATTTTGTTGGGTGCTTTAGATTATTCTTTTTTCATTTTGAATTACTATTTGGATTCTGTGTTGGTTTTAATTTAATTTCAGTATTTGCTTAGGATGTAGATGAAAGTGTGAAAGTGTTAAAAGATGCAGCTAAGACAAGAAAGGTTGCAGCAGAGGATGTTCTTTCTGCACTGTCTATCATTGAGAAAGCAAAACTTGATCCTTCTGGCTTTTTTGAAACCCTTGGTGGCAATAAATCTCCTGGGAGGACCTGGATGCTGGTTTTTACTGCTGAGGTTAACATAATTTTTTGGTAGCTCTTCATTTGGCTATAAATTTAGTTACTATTTAATGATTTTCTTGTAGTTAATTGTGTTTTTTATAATGCATGTCTACACTAAACAATGCTTTTTTGCTGAACTTTAGAAAAAATTAAGTGGTGGTCGGTATTTTCCTCTCACAGCAGTTCAGAGGTTTGATGCCACTGTAAGTCTCTTTCCCATGAACCAATCTTTATTTCGTTCTTGTTGCATACATGTGCAGTGTTTGTAGCAAAATATCAAGTTTACTTTTATCTGTCTGTTGATAAATTTTCAAATTTTCAAATTTTCATGTTATTAAGAGTGCAGGTAATACATTTTCTAATACACTCTTTCTAACACACTCTATTATTAGTTACATTTTTTTCGAAAGTTACAAAGTTATGAGTGTGATTCTTTAAAGAAAGTGTGGGATCTATGTCACTTTCAATAAATTTCGACCTAATGAATGTTAGAAGATGTGCTGCTAGCTTTACATTTTTTGTGAGTTATTGAGTTTTCAACTGATGTTGTTTCTAGATGGAAAAGCATGGGAAATCTTGACACAAGAAACGTTTGATGGGTGTTAAGAAAATGTGCTAAAGAAAAAATGTTGTTTTAGTCTTTAGCCATTATGGTATTGTTTTCTTGTCCATTACCTTATTCTCTGACCAACATTCAGTCTTCATTGCTGACTTTTGAAACTATTAGTCTGTACCTGATGTCAAGTATGTTTGTATTATCTTTCTCAGTTTTTGAATCCGTATATGATGTCAATCATATCACCATTTGGTTTCCTATCTCTGAAAACACACACGAGTCACATGGGGAGAAGACATTTTGGAATTGAATTTTTTGCAGAGGAGCCAATTCCCATCCTTTCTCTCAGTGTTGGATCTAATTCAATTTATACCTTGAAAACTTAATTGATTTAATACCTCTATTTTGGTCAAACAATTTCAGTAGCTATGTTAACTGAAATAACTTGTCTGTCTTCTTGGAGAAGAGCTGAAATATCTTGTCAAGCAGTCTTAGGTGAAAAACTGAAAATCAAATGTTGCTATGAGGACCCTGTGCATGTGCACTTTATTCAGGAAGATGACTATTGTACATGTATGAGCTAATAAGGCCTCTCTAAAATTGTTTTTTGATTGCCTCTTTAGACCTTTTCATACAGGAAAAGTTGTATTCCTGTTGTCAGTTTCATTGTTTGTATATTTTCAATGTCTTTGAATAAAAACTTGGTGCTTCTGTCTAATTTGGTATATTAATTTGGATTTTTGTGTCTTGTCTTGAGAATGTGTTTCTTTGAAGGGCATGGAATTGTATATTGATGTGTTCTTGTATTTTGTTATGATATGTTAATGTGACTGATGTTTTGTAATGTCTGTGGGATCCCCAATTTGTATAAGGGTTGAGACACTCCTGAAGTGTCTCATTTTATTTTATTTATTATTTGCTGATAAAAAAAAATGTTGATAAATTATTAGGCAAAGAGGATCGAGAATGGAGTATATCTTGGACCCATTGGACAGTTAACATTTGAAGGCAGACTTTCATGGAAAAAGAGAATACTGGCTTTTGTTTTTGAGAACATAAGAGTAAAACTTGGACCCTTTGAACCTCTAGAAATCAGTCTAGGAAAAAAGGAAGACAGGGAACCAGATACCAAGGATCCTTTCTTCATCTGGTTTTATGTTGATGAGGAAATTGCAGTTGCTCGAGGCAGGAGTGGAGGAACTGCATTCTGGTGTCGGTGTAGTCGTGTCAATAACTGATTCTTTCTAACTTTCTTTCTTTTTAACTTTTGACTTTGGATGGAAAGATTCATGTATATATGTAAGCATTTAACTTCAGTTGGAGGTAAACATAACTGTACTGTACTTGTATTTTGTTTAGTTATATTGAAGTTTTTGTTTCATGATATTACTGATGTTGGGGCATTTGTGAAGAAAGCATTATTCAACAACTAAAGAAAGAAAAAAGGACTTTGAGAAGTAAGAGAATGAAAAAGGAAGATTCACCCATCACCAGGTCTGGTTACATAATTGAATAGGTCCATCTGAATTGTATGCTACAGAATGTGTTTCATTCAAAGAATTCTGCTGTATTTCTGTCATCTTTCTTTCAAAGTGGAATATAAAAGCTCTTCCACTCACTTTCTTTCAAAGATAAGTTCTTGAACAAATGAAAGGAAATACTTCCCCACTTTATGAGTTTTCTATTAATGGGGTATGAAAGAATATGTCTTCATTTATGAAGGTATAAACTCTTCATGAGAAAGGAAATGTTTCTTTTTATGGAAGTAAAAGTAAAAGTTACACCTCTTAATATACACAATAATGAATTACCACTAATTAGTTTATAGCATTTAAGCATCAAATATTCACCATGAAATAATTTTATGTGAGTCTTAATAAAACTTTGGCTAAAGTTGAATTCGCACAATAATAAAATGTTTATTGAAAAACATTATTAAAATAAAGCAATGTATGACAATTGCTTCTAATATCTATGTAGTTTATTCCCGTACCTTTCCATTGTAATGCAATCACAAAAACAACTTCTAAAATCCTCACATTTTCATCAAAACACAATCTGTCGGATTACACATTCTTAATAAATATTAACTTGAGCCTAAACCTTGAGAATCATGTTGTTGTTGTACTTGAATTGGGGTTGAACGACCATCCAGAATATGAGGACTGCAAGACCAACAAGGACTATTAGTGCAACCAAAATCTTCCACAAGATTCCCAAGTGGCAGCTTCTTCAAGTTTAGAAGTGATTGTTCTGCACCAGATTTTGATCAAGTTTTCTTAAGTCAATATTCTGAAAGGTTTTAAAGATCTTTGTTACTCATTTTGAAAGGTTTTAAATTTTATGTTTTCGGATGAAGAATTCTGAAACAGTTTTAAAACCAATCACAGTTAAATGTACTTCAAGAATTCTAGTTTTAAAATATATTCTTCATAATACTTGCAAAATTTATAATACTTATATATTTTGTATTATATTTTCTCAAAATATAAAAAATTTAAAAGATTGTTTTCTTCTATAAAAGAATATGTAAAGATAGGGAAAGATTCGGAAAATTCTAGCATGGTTCTAACATAATTAAAAAAATGAAATATATTAATTTTTTAAAAACTCAAATTTATTGTATAAATTTTTTTATGACTATAAAAATAAGAAACAAATCATTTTGAAGTCATGAGAAACATCTTTCTGCTAAAAAAAAACTGATACTTGTGAACATAAATCTTTATTGTCAATTTATATAATTCATAATTATATAATATATAGATTCGTGTCTCCGTATCCTACACTTTAAAGATTATACGGACACTCCGTGTCCGTGTCAATGTCTATGTTACATAAGGAATAACTTATAGAGATACAGGAAGAATTGGCACAGTGTTTTGATGATGATAACATTTCTCCTCCAACCAAATCAACAAATATGCACATACAGGCTGAAAAGTAAACAAAAAGAAAAGAAAATAGAGACAGGCTTAATGGGACTCAGTAGAGTTAAGCTACCCTTTTAAGGTTCAAATGCATATGTGCCATATATGACTGACAAGTTTTATTGGCTTTTACAAAAAACAGAACATCTTGAGACGACATTTACACAATCTTGTATTCACAAATCTGCACAAATTGTGTAGGTAGCTGCAGTGAGTGGCTTAGGTGTGTGGAGAATGAGCTTTCACTTGCACATCAAGTTGAATTTTTGTAAGAGACATGAATGCAAGAGATGATCCTTGGCATAACAAACAACAATAGAATGGAGGTGCTGTTTACTTAAGATTGATATCTGGATTTCTCATAGTTTTGAGCCACATGTCAGCAACTATACGTGAGGAAATGCTCCACAAGAGCTCTTGGTCCTTTGATGATGCTTGCTTCCCTTTCTTGCCTGCCTTTCCCAACCCATATGCAACCAACCATTGCATTGCAGTAAGTCTTTGCTTCCCACTGTCCCATGCATTCTTCTTTATGGTACTCACCAACTTGAAACCCCCCACATGCATGCTAATCACCTTGAACCTTTTCTCCTCCTCATTCCCATTTGTGTCAGTACTTGTTGCATGGATCAGCACAATCACAGGTCCCCCAACTGCTTCATAGCGTCTAATTGGATCCCTCAATTGGACAACCAATAAGAGAGTCACTTTTTCTGGTTCACCACCAGAACCTGCAGGACTTTTGTTGTGACTTTGGTCGATGATCCATTCTTCAAGTGGAGTAACTGAAGCCAAAAGATCATTTCCATCATCTTTTTTTGCAGAAATATCAAATGGGGCTTCTTCATCAGCCATTTCAGCTTGAATTTTCAAAGCTTCAATTGTCATGGACTCAATCTTCTGCGTTGCAAACGCCAGAAGCTTCTCTGCAGTGAGTGGCTCCTCTTCTACATTCCAAAGTCCTGTGGCTATTCTCTCTTTCCTTCCTGAACTCAAGGCACTTCCCATGCTTCTCAAGGAAGAAACTATTCTAGCAGCACTTGAGCTGGCTCCTTCCTTGTTTCTTCCTTGTATGATGGCATTAGCAATGCCTTCAAAAGCAACCTGTTCTGCAGTTTTGCCTATCATTTCATCTATTGGCATTAAGGCCAAAACCTTGGAGCTGAGTTCTTCAAAGCCAATCCCAGCCAATTTCTGAAACAACTCAAATCCTGTCAAGGATTGATGTGATGCTAGCACAAAAGGCCTTGACATCTGCATGGCTAGCTTTGGAGTATCTTTTCTAGCCACAGCAATGTCCAGAGGGTTCATGGAAGTCAAGTAGCCTCCATCCTTTGTTCTCACTACACAACCCAACCCCTTTCCAAGGTCAGGAAGATACACTTTGGATTCTCCGTCTCCATCTTCAGCATCATGGTGTCCTTCAAGATGAAGAGGAGGAATTTCAGGTTGATCGAACAAGTAATCACTGTTGTCTTGATTCTCAAGCATATGAAGAAACTCCCTGGTCACAGTTTCTTCATCTGCATCTAGCCTCTGTGGTTCTGTCTCTTCTTCTATTTTCATAAACTTATCATCTTCTGCCATCATAGACTCAAGAGCTTTTATCTGCTGAGCAATTGAATCAAGCTCACTCAATCTACTCAGGTGTACATGATCAAGTACTACTTCCTTGACAACTTCACTGGAAGCTGATTCCTCTTGCACAGGTTCCTCAGATTCCTCTTCTTCATTTCCTCCCTTGTCTTGAACCTCTACTCCTTTATCCACAACCTCGAAATCCGGAAGTTCAAAATCCTCCACCTGTTCCTTACCACCTTCATCAACTTTCTGGGTAGAGGCAGAGGAATCCTGAACCGGGTTTGGATCATCAAGGTTCAAATCATCCATTCCTTGAATATCCTCTCCTATTCTGGATTGTGAAGGAGTCCATGCATCATTTCTATTTGTCATTCTAGGACTAGACATGCTGAATGATGTCTTGGATTGTTTACGAGCAAAAGTAGAGAAACTACCAAGCTTGCCAGAGCTGGGCTTTGAATTGTCCACTTGGTTATTGTATATATCAATTCCTCCATCTTTCTCCATGATCTGAAAACCCAGTTTGAGAACAAGTTCTCCTCCTTTTGCTTTCCCAGAAAGGCCAAAGCTTGTGTCCCATTGCTTCACCCTGGTGCCTTGATGGTTCTTCTCAATGGACTCTCTTATCAACTCACTCAAGTCCACTGAGCTTCTTCCAAAATCTAGCTCCTTAGCATCAACAGCAAAAAGGTATATCGAAAAGGGTCGTGGCTCAAATTTGATCTGCTTTGCAGTGCCTTGATTGGAGGTGTGATAAACATGGCACCTGATGAAAAGGGTCTCTTCAAAATCTGCAGCTCCTTGTGCAACCCTTGATGGCATTGTCTTAACAGCACCATCCTTTGTTTCCTTTTTCCTAACACAAACGGATAGTCGAAGTCCATTCATGGAAGAAGGAAGGCCTTGAGCCGTGACCACTTCAACAGAAAACAAACAGCTTAGTTTCTGCATTCCAATGTGAGATAAAGCCCTCATAGGCTTCCACTTCCAAATCCCTTTCTTATCACTGTCAGAAGAAGTTGTTGATAAGTCATCGATCTTTTTGGTTTCTGCCTTGGCAGCAGCAGCATCCTCAGGCTTTGGTCTTGATCCCCATGGGGACATGGACATGCGCCGCACCCGAGCTTTGTTGCTGCTTCCATCATCCTCTTTGGCATCTTCAACAGGTGGAGCTGAATTTCTTGGCAGTACAAGGGAGGCTGTTCTTCTGGTTGTGGTGGTGTGTTGTTTGTAAAGGGATTCACTAAAAGCCTCTAGTTCTTCAAGAAGTTGTGCATTGGGGTTGCTCTTGGCAGCAGCCATTACTAGTGAGTGAAGAAAGAGTTGTTCAAATGAATGGTGACGATGATGTTTAATAAGATAAGATGCCTACATGCAGGATGATGATGATGATGGATACTTCTTTCTGATCCAAGAAAATAGGATGAATTGTTTGTGGAGGATATAGGGTGAAAGGTGGCGTTGCATTGTGGCTTGAAGGGTAAGACAATTCTAACAAAAGGCCATCTAATAGACAAAATGGTCCCAAAGAATTTAATGTTGCTTTTTCCTCATTGTTTGCAAGTGCCAAGTGGTAAGTGACATGCTTATTGCTTAGAAAGTGAAACTTACCCGGCAATTTCGTAAGGGAGTTGAGGAAATATGCTCAATTAAAAACAAAAAACATTGCAGCATGCAGATAAGGATCATTTTCTGCTATCTTTTCATTTCTTTCAGGAAGAAGAACTCAATGCTAATTGTTTCTTCTGAGATTGCCATTACTTTTGTTTTTTACCTTGGTTCTTTTTCTTAGCTATCTTCACAAGCCTAACTAGAATCAATTTCCACATGTCTCTTTCATCTGTCATATGGATTGGATGCTTCTATATTTTTATTTTTGAATGAATTATCTGAAAACAAAGTGAAGAGTGTAAGAAAAAAGTGGTGTAGATTCTATGGAATTAGGTGTTTTTGTTGGCCTTTATCCTCACTTTCAAACACTTCCATGTGAGAAACAAAAGATTTTAGATTGTTTGTGTCTGAGATTCTGATGTCAAGCTTCCTGGTTCTTTTGGTCTCAGGCACATAACACATAGAATGTAAGCACTAAAGACATTCCTATATACCTCTTAATACTTTATGAAGATAAACACTTCTATCTTCTCATTAAACAGCAAATACTCATCTGAACTCAGAAAATTAAAATTCTTTCTTTCTTTCTTTTATCTTCCTAAGTAGCCATAATCAGTTCACTAATATGCAGATTTTCTTGATGTTTCTTTATCTTTTGCTTCTAGGTTCGTCTATTTAATGATTCATTTCTCATTACTCTGTGAGAAAATCATCACTAACTCGAGCATCTTTTCTAAAAATAGATTAATAATAATAAAAGAGGTAAGCATAATAAATTTGATTCCTAGAGATTGCTAAAAAGCGAAAGTGGTAGATATTTCCTTTCATTTTCCAAACCGATATTTAAAGCCAAGTAATTAAGGCTGCATATATTTATCACCTTTATATAATTTTCACTCATATTTGTGAGACAAAAATATATATTACATTTTAGTTGAAAAAATGTTAAGAGAAAAGTTATTAAAGTGATACACGGACACTGATACGACATGAACACACGAGATAACATATGTTTTAGTTTTTTTTGAAACAGAAGATGTTTCTCAATGATTCAAAAGTATTTTTTTCTTATTTTTATAATTATAATAAAAATTTATACAATAAATTTGAATTTTTAAAAAATTAATGTATTTTTCTTTTTTAGAATTAAGTTAGAATCATGATAGAATTATCAGAAATTCAACCATTTTTTTTTGAATTAGACACTTAACTGATACATGTCCTACAAGTGTCGGGATACGTGTGTTCGAGATGTACACATGAAAGTCCAAATTAATTTTCATGTATACAAAAATTTCATTTGTATTTATGAAATTTCTCTTGCCTATTACAGATATGGACATGGACCACACTTTGTCTGCAGAGTTTTCTCAATTAATTGTAAGCAACAAAACAATATAATGTTGGAGAATAGAATTGTCAAATTAATTAAAGTGGTCACATTCTGAAATTAATTAAGCAATATAATCATGATTTAATACTAAACCTCCCTCTATCTCTCAAACTCTCCGTATTCGCTTTTACTTTCAGGTTTCAGCCACTGCAGCTGTTTTCACTTCTTCAATCTTCATGTTTCAACCGCTTTCTAGTTAAATTAAATCATAGATTTTAACCCTTTTCTGATAAAACCTCAATTTGATCCAAATGACCCACTTCTAAATTCTCAATTTTTTTTCTTCTAATTGTAAGAACCTCAACTCCCAAGTCTGGAACAGAAAATGGCAGGCTCGGATCCGTCCAAAAAAGTGGCTGATAGATATCTGAAGCGTGAAGTTCTTGGTGAAGGTACCTATGGAGTTGTGTACAAAGCCATTGATACCCACGTAATCCCCCCAAACTTTCTTCTTCAATTATGCGAATTCGAGATTGAAGAGTCAATTTTTCCCCTATTCTCTTTTGTGGGTTGTGAGAATTGGATCGTTATTTTCACTTGGTGCAAAGAAAATTGCTGAATCGGAGTAAAATAGATATTGGTGCATGGCCTTAGAGATGTAGGAAGGGAAGATGCATTTATTTGCTTTGGGTTTCTGACTTTAATTCAAGGTGTTTATTTTAACAATTTGCTTTTGGGGTTTGTTACTTTATCATGTCTGCTTCAAGCAATTATTTATGAAGAAGGGTATGCTGTGTGTCATTGGGTACGAGGAAGTCGTAGTTCTTAACTTTTGTTTAGTGATCATATGAATACAAGCGGAGGGAAGCTTGAGAGCTGGAAAATTCTTAATTAGTTTCAGTATAAGTTTTGTAGAGTTATGACTTATTCTTTGTGTAACTTGCAAAAATGTATCCATGAGATAGGTATGCTTACTTTCATGGTTCGATGTTCAATAATGAAAATGATAGTACTATTATGATGTGGTATTCTTATTCGAATTCATTGTGTTGACAGACAGGACAGACGGTTGCAATCAAGAAAATTCGGCTTGGCAAGCAGAAAGAAGGGGTAAATTTTACAGCTCTTAGAGAAATAAAGCTTCTTAAAGAGCTTAAGGATCCTAATATTGTTGAATTGATAGATGCATTCCCACATAAAGGGAATTTGCATCTTGTGTTTGAATTCATGGAGACGGACCTTGAAGCTGTCATACGAGACCGAAATATTTTTCTTTCACCGGCTGATACAAAATCCTACCTTCAAATGACTCTAAAAGGTCTTGCTTTTTGCCACAAGAAATGGGTTTTGCATAGGTAGAGTATGATGCGTGTTTGCTCGTTACAAAGTTGTTATTTGACTTAAGTGCTGAGCTCAAAAGTTTGCTTTCACATTTTCAGGGATATGAAGCCAAATAATTTATTGATAGGATCTAATGGACAACTGAAACTTGCAGATTTTGGTTTAGCACGAATGTTTGGAAGCCCAGATAGAAGGTTCACTCATCAGGTTTGCTTCTTTATATGGCATGTGGATCCCATTAAGTATGTGAGTTTTTAGCAGCAGTCAGTAATTTGAATTTAGGTTCTTTATCTAGGAGCTCATTTCTTTTGAACAAACTCAGGTTTTCCAATAAACTGTGAGCTTGAAAGTCAAATCATTCTGTTGATGTTCCTACTTGCCCCCAATTATTTTGCATTAAGTAGTGAAGTTTCCTATAATATGGAGTAGAGTTTTGCAGAATTGGAAAGGAATATACCTTATAGTCAGGCATGACTTATATGATGATTTAGTTTGAATTTGTATGCAATCCTTGGACCGTAATTGAGCAGATATCTTACCTTGGAATCTTTATTATTATTGCCTGCATAAAAGGTGAAGCCTGGGACAAAATGGTTAGGTTGTTGCCTTGTGATTTGGTAGTGGCAGGTTCTAGCCATGGAGACAGCCTCTTTGCACACAGGATTAAGAATTCATATACATATATGATATATCTAATCAAACCCTCTACACACCTAATGGTAGGAACTCATGAATTGGGATACTCTTTCTTTGCTTTTACATTTATGAAACGAGGGAAGATAATTGAAGACCTAAACATTTGAGCATTGAACTGGAAGTATACTAAATTCTGCTGAATCTTTTCTAGGACTGTGGTTCTCTATGGTAACTGAATATTGTGCTGACATTCATGGTGTAAAAGTGCTACCTGCATTGTATTGAACATGTTTCATCTCATGTTGTGTATTTTTCACTTTTTATTGGTGGAGAGGGTTTCTAGTTTCTACATTACATAACACTTGTGCTTATTATATATGCATGAATAGGTTTTCGCTCGGTGGTATAGAGCTCCTGAGCTATTATTTGGTGCCAAGCAATATGGTTCCGGGGTTGATGTCTGGGCTTTAGGTTGTATATTTGCTGAACTTCTTCTCCGTCGACCCTTTTTGCAGGTAATTTTTTTTTACATGATTGATGTTCTTAAGTAGATGGGCTTTGACATAAAGTGTAGTCCATTTATTTGGACATGCCATTCATTTAACTTTATCAAATAGTTGAAATTAAGTTTTATGTCTGAAATCCCTAAATCATTCAAACTGTTTCAACCGAGCTTGAATAAGGTCTGGAGCTGTCTGTGGGCTAAGATTTTTGTATTCATTATTTTTATTTGAGCTTCCATTATTCCTGCTCTATAACTAGCTTGTGTTAATACAATTTCCAAGATAGTTCATTGCATTGATTGTATTTCTTCATTTTCATTTTGTATTTAAATAATTAATCATGTTTCTTATTGTTTTTTTCACTAGTTTGTTACTATCACTTGGTAGGGTACAAGTGACATCGATCAATTAGGAAAGATTTTTTTGGCATTTGGCACTCCAACATCTTCTCAGTGGCCTGATATGGTATTCCTGCCTGATTATGTCGAATATCAATATGTTCCTGCACCCCCTCTGCGTTCTTTATTTCCTATGGCAACTGATGATGCTTTAGATCTGTTGTCAAAGATGTTTACATATGATCCCAAAGCTAGAATTTCATTGCAGCAGGCACTAGAGCATAGGTACCTGCCTTCAGCATCCCATTACGACACCAATAAATTTCTTTTCTCCATAATTAATCTCTCTTCTTCCACTTTAGGTACTTCTCTTCTGCTCCTCTGCCTTCAGATCCAGACAAGCTCCCTAGACCTGCTCCTAAGAAGGAATCTAAGGCTTCTGATTTCAATTTACAGGAGGGTCCTACTGTGTTATCACCTCCAAGGAAGTCTAGGAGAGTGATGCCAGGACGTGATGGGTTTGAAGGAAATTCCCAGCAAGCAGACAAGGTTGATGGCAGTTTTGGTGATTTCAGGCAGACAACTGATGATAATTCAGGCAAGAATGAATCAGCTCCAATGTCTGTAGATTTTTCTATCTTTGGATAAAACCTCCAAATAGACCTACAATTAACAGGTATAATAGTATTGATCACCCAATCAATTCAAAATGGCCTAATAGTTTTAAATTTTAACCGAGTCGAAAATAAAATGTTAACAAATTCAAAATGGCCTGAGTTCATTTGTATTGGAAGACAAAATGGCGAGGCTTATATAGAACCATATTAAAGAAACAAATTATATTTGTGGAAAAGTGCAAAATCGTATTCATACGATCTTCGGTTAGCGTTTGATTAATTGGATTGTTTCTTTATAGATTCCAGTACAAATGTTTTGTAGATATGTTTTCGGATATTCCTTTAACATGTCATCTAAGAAAAACAGTTCCTCCAATTCTATCAATTTTTAGAATACTCTTTTCTTTAATATCATTCAAGAAAATTTCGTATGTTAGAATTTTTTTCTGGCGAAGTTGCTGATTAACAATGATAAGATTGTAATATGCTACAAGACTATATGTTTAATGCTAACACAACATGTTGTAATCCCCAAGTAGTGGAAGAATGTATCAGTTGTTTGTTATCTTTTAGTTTCTACATGTAAATGGTGTTATTTAACTTTAGTTCCTTCGTTTTGTTCTGCAGTGCTGACAGAACATATTTAAAAAGAAAATTTCAACAGCCAGAATGAATACTCTGTGGCCAGCTAAGTCAGAGAAGCTTATGGAGGATAAAATACATTTGAAGAAAAGTGGTGAATTCTCAAAGGCTTGTTAGTATGTCATTCTTTGTCTCTGTTTCTCTGTGTGCCGCGACAACAAATATGTAACTGAAGAAGTCACTGAAGATTAGTTGTAGTTCAGATACCTAAAAATAACTGCTATAGAAAAAAAAAATACTTTTAATATCACACACCAATTCTGTTTTTCTTGTACAGTTTTGTTCTTTACATTCTCAGAGAACTTGTATACTTGAGTTCATGGAAAACATTGAGTGTGAGGGCATTTTCTTGAGCTGTTGCTGTATGTGGCGCTTGAGAAACAATAAATTTTGAGGAAACTTAATTTAAACATAAGTTTGTTATTGAACATATGAAATTTCTTATGCATGTGGAGGAGTATGTATGGTGTGTACTTTACTGGGTGTTCAGACTGTTGAAGTCCAATTTTAATTTGTTGAATGACTTTTACTTTTTCTTTTTGGTGTTTTTTTTTATATTTATTATAACGGTCAACTCTGATGATTCAATGATGATGATGACGACTATACACTACAAGAAAATCATTAAATGAAAACTGATTATACATACCAAAATAATTAGTTACTATTTGAGTAAATTAGACACTATTTTATAAACTAAAAAATTTATTGGTATCTAAATTAGTTTCTATTATTAATAAAATTTATAAAATAACTTATAAATGAGTATCTAACCCTTAGTTACCAAGGTTTTAACTACTAATTACTTTATATCCTAAATTAGTCTTTATTAGTCTTTTAGAGACCAATTTAGAATCTAAAATATTAGTAATTAAAATCTAGGTAGTTAATTTAGATATCAATTTAAAATTTTTATTAATAATAGAAATCACTTTAGATATCAATAATTTTTTAGTCTCTAAATTAGTATTTAATTTAGTTAATATAGTAACTTGTGAAAAACAGGTGAGATTTATTCATCACTTCATTAGTTACACTTACGATTTCACGATTTTCAAAAAGAAAACAATAATTGAAAATAGTGTGTTTAAAAAGAGTATGTTAACAATTCTCTTTGTTGAAATGATGATGAAATTCATTCTGAATTAAGTAGTCATTTTGAGTGGTTATTGGCTCTTCCATTGTAATTACAATGTTCAAAAGTAATTTAAATGCAAGTGTTGTGATCAGTTCTATGGCTGCAGGTATGATAAAACCTTTAACCATAAATTGGTTAAGGATTGGGTCATGCTTGGTTATAGTATTTTGTGCATGAATGATTAACGTATGAACTAACATGGTAAGGTGAGCAAATATATTGTAAGGGATCAATAATTTCATCCGTAGGTAAATGTAACAAGTAAAACTCTCATATTTATTTCAAAAACCAACATAGATGAACAAAAGAGAAAGAAGAATGTAAAGGATATAAGAATAAATATTTATTCTATTTGTCTATATATTAAAATCAAAACAGATAACTTGAATATATATAAACCGTACACCCATTTTATGTCTAACTAAAGAAAGAGAATGTAAAATAAAGAGGCAATAAATATTAGAATCAGAAAAGAGAAAATAAAAGTTAAACATCTATACAAAGTGAAATAACTAAGAATTAGAAAAGACGAAATTTATATTAACTTCCTTTTATAAGCCTTGTATCCATATCCTTTCATAATCCGAGAAGAACATCACCAAACTGACAATTTTCAAAGAAGACAAAGATGTTACATAGTAAAGAAACTTAATGCAAAGTTAGATTTTCTTGTCATGTGCAGAAACTCTCTCCCTCATGCCCTGCTGTCATTGAATTGTAGACTCTTTCTTTAGCCTTCCTTGCCTGAAAAAAGAAAGGAGATTCCAGAAAAATACAACCACATCACCCTTCACCTCATCTAATAAATTTAAAGGAAGATGCAGCAGATATATCAGAAAGACTGAAGTTTACCTCTTGCTCCCAGTCAGTGCGTGCTGTAATTACAAAAAGACATGACACCTGAACAACCAGTGCACATATGATCCCCAGCCAAAGCCCCTATAAAAAGCAGAATCACAATTTTTTTTTTATGAAAATCACCTAAGTGAGAAGACTGATTCAGAATTTTTTTTTGACTTGTTTACCTTCCCCCCAATGTGCATGACAAAAGAAAAATAGATAGCTGATGGAATCCCAACTAAATAGTATGATCCTAGATTAATCAGAGCCCCTTTCTTTTGCCAACCACATCCTCTAGCTGTGCCTGAGTTATTGAAACACAAAGATGTTCAGTGTAAAATCTAAATTATTAGCTACATACAATACAACATTCTACATTCTTATTTTTCAAGAAAATGAGTTACAAGCAACATTGTTCCAGCCCATAACAGATATTTATTTGTATTGATCTCATACTTTCCAACATGTTACAGAATTTTGTGTTGGAAGATTTACTATTCAGACATGCCTCTGCTAAGACAATAAATAAAAGAAACTGATATAAACAAGAAAAACCTGAAAGAACACACTGTAGTGCATCCAGGAAAATGGATAACGCAAGAATTGGCAACATGATAGCTACATATTGAACCACCTCCACTTCATTACTATATGCATAGCCCCAAATGTTGCGCATTAGTATCATCACTGCTCCAATTAATGTTCCCTCGATAATGGCCATTACAAAGACAAAGTACACAGCTAACCGTGCTGCCCGTGGGTGACCAGCTCCTAGTTCATTTGAGACACGAGTGCTGCAAACAATCATGCAAAGTATAACTTCAACAACCACACCTATACAGAAGCAAAACACAAATACTAATAGGAAAAGTACGAAGAAAAATAAAACTTTGACAACTGCAACTTGGAAGACACCAGTTTACAACTGTGATTTAATCAATACAATCTCAAAATTGTTCCATTTCAGTAAAAGATGTTGGTCTTTCTAGTTATAATCTAATGCATGGTTGTCAACATATCAGTCCTCTTGAAAAAATTGCAATAGCTACTCACCTTACAGCTCCACTGAGTCCAAAGGGGATCATCCAAGCAGTTGTCGAAGTATTCAGACTGATTAAGCAGAAATTGGAACGTTAAGAGCCAAAAACAATGTCAACTTTCATGTATGTGTAGCAACTCAAAACACAGAAGAGAAAATAGTAAAACATGCATCACACTCTTTTAACATACTCTTTTAGAACACTTATTATTGTTGGCTGAAATATATTAGATATTGCAAACTTTTGTGAATATCACTTCTTATTTAATATGTTTTACTTGTGATTTTGCAATTTTAAAAAATAAACCAATGTTAGAGTGTATTAGAAACTGCATTTCTAGTTTTATCCTCAACATAAAAATATTGTAGCGAAAGAAATGTTAAATATGATACAGTGATACTGACTAACCAGATAGAAAGCACTGATGCTTCTAATTTTGGATTTGGAAGAAGGCCAGAGAGGAGAACCATCATTTCAAATGACCACATTTCCAAGCTGTTCGGGATAGTATAAACAAAAATTGGAAAAAGAAAATCAATATCTAAAGCAAATAATTGTAAGAGTGTTGATAAAAATGTATGAAGAGAATATACCAAACCATAACAGCTGAAGGAATTGCAAGTCTAAGAAAAGAAGGGATGCCATGCAATGCCTCTTTTGAGAATCCAGTCCATGTTTTTGAACATGAAGGAGAAAACTTGACATAGAGTATCAGGATCAAGACATTTATCCAGTAGGATATAGCATTTGCTATGGCAGCTCCTCTGTTCCCTAATCCAAATTTGAATACCATAGTCCAACATATAGCAATATGCAGTAAAGTAGTGACTCCAGAGCTGAACACCATTGGAAATACTATATTTTGGGTCTGCAAAAATTTGTTCAGGCACTGAAGAAGGCCATAGGCAAAAAGGCTGGGAATCATTAGCCGAGCATATTGTCCAGCTTCTGCAGATATTTCAGGATCTTGGCCAAGGGCAGTTAGAATGGAACTTGTGTTTGCCCAAAAAAATGCAAGGTGTATGCTAACAATCATAAGAACAAGCATAGCCCTCTGCATGTGTATGCCTAACATATGGTGCTGCTTTGCTCCATATGATTGGCCACACAAGGTATCTAAAGCACTAGCCACCCCCACCTATTTGAACAAAAAAAAGACAAACATATCTCAGAGAAACAAATACTTACAAATTAGTATTTGAGGTTGTTTAGCACAATGATAATAAATAATAATTTTAGACTCGGCTTAGTTATTCAATATTGCTTGGAGTTAAACTCACTTGCATTTTTGTTTTGTTTCATAGAGTATTATACAACTTGTTCAGCTACACATGCTATAACCAATACAACACACACAAAACCAATGAAAGCACAACTCACCAATAAGCTAAAACCAGTGACAGAGGCAAAAGAAGTAGCCATTGAAGCAGCAGAGAGTTGCAATTGGCCGAGATGCCCCACAAACATTACAGATATAATTTGTAGGGAATAATTTAATATAGAAACAGATACTAAAGGCCCTGCTAGCCATAACTGTTTCCTCACTTCTTCATAGAGTTCAGCTCTCTCTATTGCCTTATCCTTGTTTAGTTGTATACTATCAACTTTGAGCCTATCTTCTACCGTGATATGTATCAATGGAGATTGTATAGATGACTTTTGATCTTCTCCATCCATTGCTTGGTTGTGAAGAACAGAGACCAGGTAAAGACACCACAAATAGTAAACATGATACAGAAAGAGTTAAAAAAGATATTTATAAGAATGACACAGATAGAGTAGTACACTTTTGTCATGCTTTTAGATATTTAACTTCAGTCTCTTTCGATAAATTCCTTTTGTCTCAGAAAAGAAAAATAAGTTAAAGAAATGGAACAAGTTTAAATTTCAAAGAACTTTATTTTTTATTTTCTTCTAACAGGCTAAAGGAGGTGATTGCAAGTGTGATCGATAATAGGCACAGTGATTTCTTGAAAGGAAGAGATTTTGTTACTGGATAAGACAGCTAGTTATTCTGTTTTTTTGTTGCTAGTTGAACAACTACCAACAGAAAAAACAGAATAACTAGTTAAGGTGTTCTTGTCCTGTGACACGTTTACTGCATCCTTTAATCTTCAAAGTAGATTATTAGAAAGGGTATGGCTGACTGAGTTTAATTTTTTAGTAAACATGCTTGGAGATTGAAGTTTCCATAGAAATGGACCATGTGGATAGGGTGATATTTGGTGTGAAAAGTTAAACAATAGTGAAAAGTTTGAGTAGGATGATGAGAGAAGTAATAGAGAAGAGTATTTTCACTAGCTTTCGTAGTGAGTTGAAGTAGACTCAAATAAACCTTATAAAATATGTGGATGATACAATGTTTTTGAGGGAAGAACCTTTAATGTGATTAGAGTATGCTGATGAGCTTTAATTACCAGTTTTCATTTCTTTTCTGATCTTCTTTCGAGTTATGAGTTTCACAACATTGCTCGTGTAGGTTTAAAGGTAAAATTTCTCTAAAATCTCATTTGGTTCCCTGGAGTGGGGAAGTAGTGTAGTTGAAAGGTATGCAAACCAGTTAAACTGCAAACTTTTAAAACTGCCTTTCATTCACCTTGGCCAACCTATTTGTGTGCTATGGAAATATGTGCTTACTAATTTGTCTAAACGGTTAGCCTCAAGGAAACAGAAGCTCTTGCCATTTGCAGCTAGACTCTCACTTGTGAATTTGGTGTTGCCATTCGCATTACTTTTCCATCTTCAAACTATTGAGAGATGTAGTAAATAAAGCTTAAACACATTAACAAAGTTGATTTTTTGAGACGTGAATGATCATTATCAGTAAGTTCCCCAAAATACAACAGTAACTTCTCGAAAAATGGTGTGAGGGAGAAATCACTAAAATACATATTAAAAAATGTACTTTAAGTCTAACTCAATCTTGTAAAACTGTTTTATAAGACGAGGTTTGCACCCATTTATATACTAAAAAATGTCTTTTCATGCAAAACCAAGTGTTAAAAAACTTTTTCTTTTCCAATGGTTTGAATGGTAGAAAAGAACATTGAGTAAATAATGTGTTTTTTCTTGAGGCTGATGATGAATGCTACAATATGAGGCATTATTGTTTCCTATTTTTCAATTCAAAGGAGGAGAAGATGTAACATGTTCTTTTTTTTCCTTTAAGGTAAAAAGTTTCTATTGTCCTACCTAATTCAACCAACATCACTCATTTCTTCACATTACCAAAGCTATTTCTAGATGGTACTATTTTAATGTGAATTAATTATTTTATTTTTCGTTAGGTTAGTAATATATATAGTTTATTACTTAATCTACAACTATTTAATTTAATTAATCTACTTACATTTATGAATTCACTAGTTTTTTTTTTGCAAATTTTTATTTAGTTATTTTGAGTTGTGATTTAAATGTTGTAATGCATGAAATTAATACATTTTGAGAAAATGTTTTAATTAAAATTTAGCTTTCGAATATTTTTTCATTAACTATAATTTTAGCGTAAGTAATTAAAATTATGTAGTTATTTCTTCGGATTTTCATTAACTTAAAAAAATGAAAAGCATGAACCAGAATGGTCCAAGCCCATGACCCATAACTTACGTTAGGGATAAGAAGAAATGAGTCCATTTTTTTGGTCAAATTTGCTATTCATGATAAGATTCTAAATTTATATTTTAACATTTATAAACCTTGAAATTTTTTTTATATTAATTGTGTTATCTTTTGGTCTAATAATAAACGTTCTATCTAATAACAATTAATATATACTGTATGTGATTATAAAATTATTTTATTTGTTAAAATTAAGATAGTAGTATATTTTTGTTTTTTAGTAGGACATTTACTTTCATTATTTTTGTTAGGAGATAGAGTCATTTGATTATATGATATATCTTTTTTGTGTTGAACATTTTTGGGAAAATTTTGATATACCCCAAGTATTTTATTATTTTATGAGATGATATGATATATTTTTATTTTTAAAAAAAAATATTTGTTTTAAATTATTAATAATTCTTGTCTCTATTTACACTTATTTAATTCATAAACTATTTGATATTGTAAGATTTAATTCAAATGGAAATGGGAGAAGTGATATAATTGTAAAATAGATATAACTTCATACTAATATACTACAATAAAATCATGAAATAGAAACAAATTTTTAGAGACCAAAATAATTAGTTGCTATAGTAACTAAATTAGAGACTATTTTAAAAACTAAAAAAAATTGATTTATAAATTAGTTTCTATTATTGTTAAATATTTTCTAAATTTGGTCTCTAAAATTTGGTTGCTAATTAAATACTAATTTAGAAACTATTTAACAATAATAGAAACTGATTTAGAAACCAATTTTGTTTTTAGTTTCTAAAATAGTTTCTAATTTAGTTGGCCTCTAAAAATTAGTTTCTATTACATGATTTTCTTGTAGTGATATATTATTTATAATTTCTTTCTCCTTTTCTTCATTTTTCATGCAAAACCAAGTGTTAAACAACTTTTTCTTTTCCAATATGCTCTTTTTCTTTCTTTTAAACCAAACTAAGCACCAACTTTCATTACAGTTTCTTCATTTTTCTTCTTCCTCTAAAACCAAATTCAACCTCAGATTCAACATAATTAAAACACATAGTCATGGATTTATTATCATAATACTGCACATTTGGCAGATTATGAAATTTTCTAGTCTCAATCCAACATTTTTCTTCAGCCATCTCACAAAAAATATACAAATATTTGACTTCAAAGTTAATGGAAGAACAACAAACTTTGAGTTGTTGAAGGCTTATACCAAAGAATACACACAATAATTCAATCTGCAACTGTACGATTTGATATTTATTAGTCATTAGTCAAGTGGCTCCTATTATTAATCAATTGTATTAGTTAAGATGGAAAAACAGAATTTTATAAAAAAAAACAAATTTTAATGGTTAAAAATGTCTTAAACAGATTAATTTGACTAATTCTCTCATTAAGTTGGCTTATCTTAATGTCACTTCTGAAAGTCGTATTAGTACATTAAATTTGTATTAATGATTACTGTTAAGAAAATAATAATTCATCATTCTGCACTATTAAATTGATGATGAACGAGTACTAAAATTGAATAGTATAGGCATAACATCTATTTTCACGTTTTTCACGAATGATGTAATATGAAAAGAAAAACTAATTAGGAGAGAGTTGAATGAATTTTTTTGAACAGAATGTTTTCCATATGCAAAACTAACATGTTTCTATTTTCTCACCTTTTTTAAAAATTGTTGAAACAAATTTATTTGTGGTACTGTTAAAATTTAATTACAGAAGAAACCATACTTTTAAACTCACTATTGGTTAGGAATAAGAGAACTATTGAAACTCTTTTCCGTCGGTCCGCTTGCACCTCACTCATTTCTCACGAACGAACTTCTAAAATTCTCGTTTCTTTTTCTTCTTGTCTCCGTGAACTACCGGCTCAGATGGTACCTACAAAAGACACTCTAACGTTCAAGTCAAACTCCAGCCCTCAGTGTTTAGTACTAGATGATTACGTACCTGATCCTTTGGGATCTTTGTTTATTTATATAATTATTATGGACCCTTCATTATTAAGTCTGGTTAAGGATTTAATATGTAATTAAGAATGCAGTATTTAATGATTAGTTCATAAGTTTTCTGTTTGGGTGTGATGGTCTTGGTCGACTTAGACCGGACGCTGGACTTCGATTCGGTCGTACGGACTGACTGCTACACTCACTATAGAGGGTTAGGAGTTTATGTTTTGTACATAAATTCATATTACAGAAACAGTCATGTTTAATCTTCAGAGGTGCATTAGTTACTGCAGATTAGACATAGTTCACCTAAAGTCTGTGTTTGAGATTGACTTGTGTTTACTGAAAGGAGAAAAAGTGGTGCATGGGGTTAATTAGCTTGCACTAGCTTCTAAGAAAGTAGCAGCATAACTCCAAAAAAAGTCATGGGAAAATGCTAGGAAAGTTGGGTTTGCATTAGCCACCACAAGTGTCCAACGTATACCAAAGTAGACAATTCAACCACGTAAACTGTTCTTTGTTCTTGGAATATAATGATTGGTCTTACTAACTAATAAACAAAACAAGCATCTCATGATTCATGATTCTCACACCAAAGTTTACTTCTCCTACTACTCTTTGCTTTCCACTATAAATACCACACACCTACCTTCTCAATATGCATAAACACACACACTCACACTGCAAACAGTAAGATATACTCAAAGGGACAAGAGAAAGAAGTAAGAGATGGCAAACTTCCCAGTGATCAACTTTGAGAATATCAATGGTGAGAAGAGAAAGGCTACCCTAGAGAAGATTGAAGATGCTTGTGAAAACTGGGGATTTTTTGAGGTACCCCACAAAAATATATCTCTACATTTGCAGCCTGAAGTTTTCTTCATGTTCATTTTAACCAAACTAATGATGTTGCTTTTCTGATTGTAGTTGGTAAATCATGGAATACCCCTTGAGCTTTTGGATAGTGTGGAAAAGTTAACAAAAGAGCATTATAGGAAAAGCATGGAGCAAAGGTTCAAGGAGGCAGTGGCAAGCAAGGGGTTGGAGGGTATCAAAGGTGAAATGAAGGACATGGACTGGGAGAGCACCTTCTTCTTGCGCCATCTTCCAGATTCCAACATCTCTGAAATTCCTGATCTCAGTGAAGATTACAGGTAAGGAAAATTCAAAACTAAGATATATGCATGCATGAAGCCAGGACACTCTTCTTAGTAACGTGTCCGTGTCAGATACTCGTAAGACACCGACACTCATATGACACTCGTATCAGTGTTTGTTTCAGTGTTTGTGCTGCATAAGAATATTTTAACTAACATAAGTAACAAAACCATGCTGCTTGTAAATGTGTGATTTGGCTGACGAAATTGATAATGTGATAACTCATGCTGTCTACATAAAACACAAAGACATGGTTTTAACTAGATGAGGTATGATACAGGAAGGCAATGAAGGAATTTGCACAAAAATTAGAGAAACTTGCAGAGGAGTTGCTAGACCTTTTGTGTGAAAATCTTGGATTAGAGAAGGGGTACCTGAAGAAAGCCTTCCATGGATCAAAGGGTCCAAATTTTGGCACAAAGGTAGCAAACTACCCTCCATGTCCAAAGCCAGAGCTGGTGAAGGGTCTTCGTGCTCACACAGATGCAGGTGGGATTATCCTTCTCTTGCAAGATGACAAGGTCAGTGGCCTGCAGCTTCTCAAAGATGGTCAGTGGGTGGATGTGCCTCCAATGCGCCACTCCATTGTTGTTAACCTTGGTGACCAACTTGAGGTACATTCTTTCACTACTGTAATATGTTACGAGACTCGGACACTCCTCTTAAATAGTATGTCCGTGTCAAATACACGTATCTAAAAACATTTTTGGTGTAACAGGTAATCACCAATGGAAAATACAAAAGTGTGGAGCACCGTGTGATTGCTAAAAGTGATGGGACTAGAATGTCCATAGCCTCATTCTACAACCCTGCAGGTGATGCTGTTATCTATCCTGCACCACCATTGTTGGAGACAAAAACAGAAGTGATAGACAAAGTGTACCCAAAATTTGTGTTTGAGGATTACATGAGGCTCTACACTACACTGAAGTTCCAACCAAAGGAGCCAAGATTTGAAGCTATGAAAAGTGTGAACACATATTAGTTTTGTTCCAACTCAAACAGCTTAATTGGAGCTGTGATATACTATACTGCTAGAAGAAATTTTATTGATTTGAAAAAATTGGGGAAATAACCTGCTATTAAGCAGGAAATATTGGTTGTTTAATTATTCAATTCAATTTCAAATAATATGCAACATTTTCTACACGTTCTATCTTAACCTTGCTGGGTCCACTTCACTAAATTTGTAAATATTGATTATGACATGAGCACTCAAAGAAATGATTAAATAACTCATTTCGAATGTAATACAGGAATTCCCAGAAGTTCATAATAGTATCTATGTTCCTTTAAAATTTAAAGCTAAGTACAGTAAACATTAACTCAATATATGATAGTTCACCACCAGCACATCAAAAATAGAAATGGTAACTACTAGAACTGCATTTTTTATATTGGTCCACCAACTTAATAATGCTCAAGATCAGATTACAACAGTATTTAATTCATCACAAAAATTATTGAAACAGTATTTTGAGACATGTTTCAACCAAAAGAATTAGTGGTAACAAAACTTGCCAACTTTCATCTAAATATTTATCAGACTATGTTCTCTGGTGTTATTGATTCATAGACTCTGTTGTAGCCTTGCTTCTCTGAATATGAAACTGTATTTGTACAGAGAAAGTGGTTCTAAATAATATCCGATATTAGATGTAACAATTGTAGAGGTGTCGCTCCATTGTTCCACAATACTTTACTCCTTCCTTCCGACTTTAAGACTCTATCTCCTTAATTTCTCAGTGCTCAGTTAGTTGGGGTTGAAAAAACTCCGATCAAGTAAGTATTATGTGTTAAAAGAGTGTAAAGTAAAACTGATAAAAGTATACCTTACTCATTTGTAGAGAGTTTATTTATAATATTTAGTCATAAACCCTCTATTATGATGGACCAAATCTATCAAATATCGTGTTAACTTATTTCTAAAAAGGTTCCTTAATTTCTTTGGAGGTTACCTGGATTTGGTGGATGTATTCTTGATTCTTAGAGAGTTTCTGCAATTATCTTAACTGTTATTTATTATAACTTTTTAAAATGTATTCTAACTTGGTCGGTCAGTCACCAAGATCGAGTGAGATGTCTTATCCATGATGGTGGTTTACCAAGAACACATGCAGAACAGAATTGAATATCATTTGAGCAGTGAATGTTACATTGCAGAAATATTTGTTTAAGCGTACCAACATTACAGTGGCCAAAACGTTCATGCCACAAATTACTTTGAGTTTATTCTTGACAAATTAAGTATTGTTTACAAAGCAAGAACAAGGTTGTGATTAATGCATCAGAAAAATTTCAGAGAGAAAGTGTGTGTAATGCATGTGATTGTATTCATAAAAAAGTCATATTACAGAGTAGAGAGAACCCAAACAATATGGGCTATGTAGTTGGGCCCGTAATAGCCAAGCTATTCTAAACTTGCCAAGTTCTTCCTACACCCAATTTTTTGAACCAGCACCTACATGGTTTCAAATTTCCGAAAAGGTCCTTAATTCTGAAAATTAAAATCCAGCATTAAAAATAATACATTTTGAAAATATATTGTGTTCCAGAATTAATTTTCTTAGTACAATTTTTTAAATTAAAAAATTATCCATAATGTATTTTTTTCCAGAAAATATACAATTTCACATTCATGAAATTAGTTCTCTTTATATAGAAATAAATTTATGTTCTGAAAATTATTTTTCTAATGTAGTAAAATACAGTTATATTACATTGAATTTATTCACAAGTTATTGGTCAGAATGCTATTATTAGATTTAATTTCTCTAAATAAGGATTCTTTTAAATAAAAACCTATTAGATTTAATTTCTCTAAATAAGGATTCTTTTAAATAAAAACCTATTATATTTAATTTCTCTAAATAAGGTTTTGAGTCTTAACCTTTTAAATGAATAAAAAACATAATTAAAATGAAATATCTTGCTAAAAGTTTTTGTTTTTTTCGTTTTTATCTTTTTAAAGTTGAAAATCACTTTATCTATATAACTTGGTTTTTCATTTAATTTTGACACATGACGCAATCAAAGAAAATTTTAAAATATGCAAAAATATATATGTTATTAATATGTCTAAAAAAGAGTTAGAAACTTCAAACAATTTCAATTTTTTGGATTGATAAAAATATAAAAAAAAGAATTAAAACAAAAAATATATATTTATTTCATAAATTCCAAAAACAAAATAACTATTTTTATTTAGAATCAATTTAACCTTGAAAATTTTCAACAACAAAATGTTCTTAAACTTTAACAATAGAATGCAATTACCACATACACAGGAACTAAATCAAAGTACTGAATAGACAACTTTCGTATTTTATTTTTTATCCATTTTTAATTTTTAATTTTTTTAAATGGTATAGTTTCATTTGATATTTTGTAAAATAAAAAAAAATTGCTCCAGTATTACATGTAGGATATTTATTGAAATTTAATATAACTGAAGTCATACATATAAAATACAACTCCAATTTAATATACAAATTAAAATAAAAACTGAAATTGTATAATATAAATACAATAATCCAATTTCAAAATAATTTTTTACTCATTTAAAAAAATATAAAATGAAATTACACTATTTGTAGAAAAAAACCACCAAACAAAAAAAGTAAGTGTGATTAAAAATTCCTTATACCACGCTGACATATTATAGAATTGGAGTTCATGAGGTACACTCGTGTTTAATTTAACTAAATAATTTTAAAACCAACATTGTGAATAACGTGTTAGGTACTACATTTCTTAATTAATTAACATCACACCAAAAAAATGTATTTCTAAATTACAATCTATACAAATTTTACATTTTGTTGCGAATACGTAAATGTTACGATTGTGTTTATTTATTAGATACTCAAATATCCTTAATTTAATTCTTTTTAGGTACATGAAATATTGGGAATTAACAAAATAAAGCATGTGGGATTTAACTAATGCAGCATGTTTTATCTTAACAATTAGAAAGGATTATTATAGTTTATGGTGGTGAGTTCTAATCATTAATATGTTTAAATTTAATTATAAAAAAACTTATTTTTTAAAAAATATAAAAAAATAATAATCAAATACCTTTAAATGTGAGTTAAAACATAAAAGAATAAAGTGAGTTAAAACTTAAAAGAATATATTAGTTTCCGACTGTAGATAAGAATAATATTTTATAATATATAAGTAAATGTAAACCTCACTTTTTAAATCGATTTTGTTAGCTTAAGTTAAATTTAAAAATTTACTTTTTTAGATAAAATCAGAGTATATCCTAATTTCACTTTTTATTAAAGTTTATTATAATAAGATTTTGTTGAACTTAAAAGTGACGTGTTAGAGATTTAAATCATCGACTAATGCTGGTATTCTTTTACATTGGTTATAGAATAACTTACATAGATTTTTTACTCTATAATCATAAATCTTATTTCTCAACTAGATTTAATTAACGATAATTGTAATAAGTGTTCTGTAATTACAAAATGTCACCCTCATCTTCATTGAATTTCAATGTGGAAAACTTGCTGAAAAAGAAAAAACAAATTAAGTTTAGTCATTCGTATTTTTTTTCTTAATTAATGCAGAAAAAATAGAACATGCATCGCACGCACGTATGGTACATATTAATCCTACAATTTGGTACCTAACATTGACTTCTAAGCATCAAAATTTGAAGGTCAAGGATTTGTTGAGTAAATTCTAAATGTTTTTAAATTTTATATTCATGAATGCGTGTTTGTGTGAGTGAGAGAAACAGAGAAACAGAAACAGAAAAATGAAGTTTATTTTATCAGATTTATATATGATCATGTCTCAACTTGCTGGGGTTGTTGCATTTTCCACGTCATTAAATCCATTAATAATTATTACTTTTAGAACTACCTCTCTCTATAATCAAATATTTTTATTATTTTACTCAAGAAGTGATCAAACATAGAATACAAAGACTCCATTACCATCACTAATCATGCACCCCACCAAAAACCAGAACAAGAAAAAATACTCAAATTGTTAAAATGTCTTGCTCTATGCTACCAAACACCTTATTTTCATATATTTTTCTTACTATAATTGTCTTCATTCAATTCAGCTTCGTGCCGACAATTTTGTTCCTCTTTCAGCTTATTTCTTCTTCTCAATTTTATTTTTGTTACATTGAAGGAGAATGTGTGACATTAGTTGATACCAAGCAAATGTTATTGCCACACGATTTTTATATATTTGCATGCTGCAACTTAGATCACAAAGTAAAACATAACAAAGTTCTCCTAAAGTTATAGTGGCTCAGACACTCCTCTTACATAACATGTCCGTGTTGGACACACGTATCGAACGTCGACACTTGTATAACACTCGTAGGACACATATTTAGTGAAGTGCCCAATCCGAAAAATATTTGTTAAATTTTTAACAATTTTAACACGATTCTAACACAGTTTTAAAAAGGATAAATGCATTAATTTTTTAAAAACTCAAATTTATTGTATAAATATTTATTATAATTATAAAAATAAGGAACAAATCATTTTGAACCAACTATTAAAAAATATATTTTTATGCTAAAAAAAACTGTGACATACTTGTGCACATAAATCTTTATTGTCAATTTATATAATTCATAATTATATAATATATAGATTCGTGTCTCCATGTCCTACATTGTAGAAATTATACATATGTCTGCGTGTCCGTGTCAGTGACTGTGCTACATAGATATAACTAACAAAGTAAAAAGAGAAATCCAAGCATGAACCTCTAAGAAATTGGCCTATTTTACACTTTAATGCAGTGACTTTTACATACTAATAAACCATGTTATAGTTCAAACTGGTTGCTAATTTGTCCTTTGTTTTTTGTTCATCAAGTTAACTAAGGTGCTATTTTTTGTTTATTTGTCACTTGAGCCATATTTGTGTGAGCATGTAAGGTAATAGCCCAATAATGCAGAGGTGATTTGAGAAAGGTAATAATTGATATCAGCATTTTAAGCAAGCTTTAGTTGGTTAATACTTTTCAAAGATGGGTTCCACTTCTTGCTCTGTAACTTCATATGTGAAAAAATATGATCTAACCAAATACCAATCATTAAAAAGGTTTCTTCGTTGCAACAGTCAACCAAAGTCCTTTTCATTGCCTATTAAACATTAGTTTTGGAGAATCCTCTTGATTCAAGATATACCAACAACAACAACAACTTCGTGGAGGACAACATTGAATAGAAAATGCATCTCAACCTTCCTCCATTTGTCATATAGAAGTGTCTCAAACCATAGAGGATGTGTACAAAAAAACAATGGTGATCCACTAAAGAGGTGTTACTCAAAAAGGACTTGTATTTGTTAAGAGGGTATTGTGATCCTCACATAGAGAAGGGTTCTTGAGTGATAAGAAAAATGATTTACGACACAGTGCTAGCCAAAAGCTTTAGTCGTTATGAGCAGAAAAAGTTGGGATATGGAGCATTTGTGAGCTGCTTGTTCATAGTTTTCAGTCTTTGCACTGTGTTTAAGCCTTATTTGGCTCCTGTGCATGTGTGTGAGTGCTTAACTTCTTGCTTTGTAACTTATTTCATAATCCAAGATCAAGTAGAAGCACGCATTGTAGCCATTCAGAAATGCAGATACATATTCCACCATTTCGTATTATAGGCAATTTTTGTAGCCATTAAGTATGACTTTATTTTCCTTTGTTTCTCTGTGCAGTGAACCTGAAGCTCTTCATTGGTGTTGACACCAAAATGCTGATCACTGGCAGCTCTTCACAAATAGGCAAAGGTAAGATTCTGAATCTCAACAAGGTTAACACAAGTACATGTAAATTGAGATACCTTCACTAGAAATTAAATACATAAGCGGTTCCTTACACGCTGATTATATATACAGTATTGAGGTAAATGTTTCTGATAACACGTGATTCTGTGATGGTTCTCGGGCCTGCAGGTAAAGAGAATAAAGCCAAAGTTGTAGTTGAAGACACCGGAAGTTCTCCACAAATGGATAAAGATAAAGGTATGTTGGAGATATCATAACATTTCATAATATATAAAGTGGGTGTAAACCTTACCATATATGCCGGTTTTATAAGATTGAGTTAGGCTTATGGTATCAGAGTCATTTAAAGTCTATCTTAACGAGCGTTACCCATTATCGGATCGTTATCGAACCAGATTAGAGCATTTCATAGTATATAAAGTAGATACAAACCTCACATTATAAGTGTTTTATGAGGTTGAATTAGGCTTAAAGTTCACTTTTAATAAGGTAGAATGATTTGAGCTAGACCTTTGACACTAATTATTCTTAAAGAGCCTTTATAGAGTTACTATTCACTTATTTTGCAGTTGAAAGAAAAGAAACAGAGAAAGAGGAGCTACTATGCACTTCAGAAGAAAGAACAGAATTTTGCCAAGCAAGGGGAGATATCAGAGTCCAAGGAAAATCCTCCACTGTATACATTGCTTCATCCAAGGCAACAATGTTGGAAAAAAACATGTCATGGAGTTTAAAGCCTTATGCAAGAAGGGATGATGCAGGTGCAATGACTTCTGTAAGAGAATGGACATTGAAGGTGGTGAATGTTAACCAGAAAGTCCCCCAATGCACCCAAAATCACAGCATTCCAGCTGTAGTGTTTTCTACTGGAGGGTATACCGGTAACCACTTCCATGAATTCACTGACATTCTTATTCCCTTGTTTTTGACTGCCAGACAATTCAATGGAGAAGTACAGTTTATCATAACCAATAAGCGTCCTTGGTGGATTTCAAAACATGAATCACTTCTTAAGAAGTTGTCACACTATGAGATTATGGACATTGATGAAGATGATGAAGTTCATTGCTTCCCAAGGGTGAATGTGGGTCTCAAACGGCACCATAAAGAACTAAGCATTGACCCCCAAAAACACTCCTATTCTATGAAGGACTTCAGGGGTTTTTTGAGAAGTTCCTATGCATTGAAGAGATTAGAAGCAATTAAAATCATAAATGGTCAACATAGGAAGCCAAGGCTCATGATTCTTTCAAGAAAAAGATCAAGATCCTTCATTAATACTGATGAAATAGAAAAAATGGCCAAGAGTTTTGGTTTTGATGTGATTGTTATGGAAGCAGGGAGGAGCATGTGGGGCTTTGCTCATGTTGTGAATTCATGTGATGTGTTATTGGGAGTTCATGGAGCAGGTCTCACTAACATACTTTTCCTTCCAGAAAATGCAGTTTTCATTCAGGTTGTGCCTTATGCATTAGAGTGGCTTGCCACAAATGACTTTGGAATGCCCTCAAAGGATATGAACATCAAATACTTGGAATATAAAATAAGCTTAGAAGAAAGCACTCTTGTAGAACAATACCCAGTAGATCACATGTTTATAAAGGATCCCTCAGTTATTGGGAAAATGGGATGGCAAGAATTTAAGTCTGTGTATTTGGACAAGCAAAATATAAAGCTTGATGTTGATAGGTTTAAGCCTACATTGCAAAGAGCTCTTGAGCTGTTGAATAAATAAGTATGTTAGGATTTGATCATATTTTTCATGGCAGTATTTTTCTATTTTTCTTTCTCACTGATATTTATCTGTTGTTTTTCAACAAGTAGCTTACAGAATAAAGGACAAAAAGGCATCTGAAACAAAATTTCTGGATTTAGGGTTTAAGATTTCGGTAAACAACGCTAAAGCTTTTAAGGCACTGTTTTGGAGACATCATGCAATGACAAAAACTTGAGGATATGTCCTATGTTTCAAAAGTTCACTTGTAAAATTAATAATGATAATAATGGAAGTTATTTAAGTAGTTTTTTGCTGCCTTTTTTTTTTACTTTAAGATGTGTTCTTTCAAAGGAAATTGAATATTAGTTTATCTTACTAGCAAGTGAAATTGTAACTGTAAATGACAAAATTGTTGCTTGTACTTAAGTGAAGTGATTAACATAAATTTTATATGGGACAGCATTCACCTGCTACTTCAGAAAGTGGAGTTGGTGAGATAGATTGATAAATTGGGTTAGTTCTTACTTTTGAATTTTACCCGAAACAATTATGTGGACTGTTTTTAAAAAAATTCAAAAACTACTCTTCAGACAGTACAAGAGCTTCCAAGGCCGCTACAGTTATATTGTCGTCACTGTTCCAACCGTCTTCCAAACATTTTCTGCGGAACAGGCTTTTGTCTTCAAGAAAAATCAAAATTTGTAATAGCAGCTACAAGGAAAAAGAAAAAAAAAATGCTCAGAACCTATTCGCAATCGTTTTGTGGTGAAACTGGGTTAAAACACTCAATGGAATAAGAGAGTAAGTAATAATAAACAATTATGTAATAAAAAATTCATAAAAAAATAAATAATTCAAATTTTATTATTTTGTATGTTAAACACAACTTCAAAAACAATCTATTTAAAATGATTTAATATATAAAAATTCTTTCATTTCGTTACAAATTTTGTTATTTATATGACACATTTTCTTTCACTATTTTGTGGTGAAATGTGGACGAAGTGCCATAAAATAAGGTTGAGTTGTTTTGAACATTGAGGAAGGATAGGATATGAAAGAATCCATAATCCATTCAAAGTCCATAGAATTTGATGCACTGTGCGAGACAATGATACGCATCATTATGACTCTCTTTACATTTTCCCTCTCGATCTCCACTCTCTCTTCCCCTTCCCTTTCCCTTTCGATATTTTCATAATAGGCTTTTATGAGTATTATTCACCATAAAGACATTCCAAATCAGCAAATTTGATTAACTTAATTCAGTTCCCTGAGCAACTACGACATCTATGAATACAGAATAAAGTATAGTACACGCATCTCTTCAATTAAATGCCGAGTCTTAAATATGTAAAATGAATTGTTGCAAGTGAATACACCGCAACAGCCGTGCAAAAAGAATGCATCATCAGCATATGGATACAATTTTGTGCTACTCATAGACCTCTATATGCAAGTACAGAAAGCTGTTCAGTCAGCCATTGAGGAAATGCTTGTATTGAATTGTGCCCAAATTCTAGATATATAATGGACGCCAATCACCCTTTTCAAAAACACGGGCTCTGATCTGTACCTGTCATATTCAAGTTCTCTTAACTGCTCTGTACACTCGCTATTGAAGTTATGACTGGAAGGATCCATGAATCAATTGCCCCATAGCCTTCAAATGGACAAGTTATTTGTCGGTATATAACCCTATTAACAAATCCATCCAAGGTAGTCTTTTAAAGGCAGCTCAACTCCATTTAGCGCCACTAAACGATTTCTTCCTACTTTTCTTGTTGCTCTTCTTCAAAAGAACTGATGCATGGTCAATAGCATCAGATGAATGGCTATCCCCTTTTAACCATAGAAGAGCCTCAGCAGCAGCAGATTTTTCTGCTAATTTCTTGCTGCTGCATGGCTGACCAGCAAAATTCAACCCATTAAATATGACAGTAGACCGGAATTGGTAGTTATTCAGCTGCTTTGTTTTGTAAGTTGGTGATTCATGTCCAGCCCTGTTAAGAAATGTTTGAAGTTTATTTTTAAAATTTTCACCCTCGACTCCACTTTTGGCGTTTGTTTCCTTCTTTACTTGTGATGGGACTTGGCGACCAAAGACAAACCTACCATCACAACGGTCCTCTGAAACCAACAATCTAACAGCTGAAAGAAGCTGACTATGCGATTGTGTTTCCTGCGTGGGATCCAGAAGCTAGCAAAACATGCAAATCAAAGAGTCAATATACAAGGACTTGAAGAGAAACCAAAAATTGATGGAAGAATGTGGCTACACAAATAAATAATTTCCAGAAAATTAATTATGGATTGAACTTACCTTTTTCTGTATCAATTCTTCAAGTTCCGTCTTTAAACTTAAGTAAGTCTTGGCTAATTCTGGTTTCATGAAAAATTCCAAATACCCTCCCAACATTTTCAGGTGACCATCCTGTCAAATGAATTACATGCCAGAGCACAATATATAAGTAACAAAAAAGGAAACCCAGAAAATACAACCAAGAACAACACATCTAGGTGGAAAGTGAAGAGAAAATATGGTAGGAACTTACAAGTCCACCTCTGGATACATTCCCACCAAATAAGAGAAGTGCCGAATCAGATATACCAGATGAATCTCTGAGGAAAACTGAATTCACTTTCACCTTTTCATTAAACACTAACCATGGGTATGGAATTCGGGGTACACAGCCATTTACAGAGCTCTACAAGATGCAGCACCAAAATTAAACTTCGATGAATTATATATTCCCCCAATTAAAACTCATAGTACAAGGATTGACAAAAAATCAGATATTTGAAGAGAAGCTTACAGAATACAAAAGAACTTGACCATCCTCCATTGTCTTCAGTGCTATTGACTTATCTTTGTTCTGCACAACAAAATTTGTACAACCTCACATAAAAAAGTACACAATGGAACCACTACATCATTATAACTAAAACATGACAATATGCCCTATATAATTTTATAAACCAATATAATAATAATAATATACATTTATTACTTAACACAACAGAAGCCCATGAAGAAACATGGAATCTAAAAAGAATCTATCCAGTATTACAGAAAAGTAACAAATACAAACAATTTTGACGGGAAGATCAATTTACAATTTTGGTAGTCCTATTTCAACGAATATTAATTTATGTCCACTTAATTGCCAGGTTATGGTTACCCCCATGAGCCCGGCACCCAACTCCTTCCCCTGTGGTCAATTCTGTTGTTGATATAACAATACTCTTTTTTGTTGATGTAACATTAGATTTTATGAAATGACTTTTTTTTGTTGATGGGGATTAGAAGATATCATGTACGTTGATAGAAAAGTGTCACATCATCAACAAATCATTAAGGGAACTTAATTGCCTTACTTTTGGAAACAGACAGCATATATGCAAAATAAATGAAAAACAAAATTGAACTTCGACAAAACAAAGGGGAGAAAATGTGTTACTCATCGATGTTACTTTAATGAAGATGCCACAAATAGAAATAGAAAATGGGTTCTACCAACATAGCATACAGGAGCACACAGCCAAAATTAAATAAATAAAAGTTAAAACTAAACAATAAGTAACAAAATTTTTAAAGCCCAAGTAGAGTTGATTACCACAACAGAAGATATTCCGGGAAACAAACCCGCACAGATGACTGCTCGGATGAGATGCACTTCACGACTCCATGCATTGTAGGTTTCAGGCGTGTTATTGACCAGACCAATATCTTTGAGCAAGTAAAGGAATTGCTTTCGAAGAGACTCAATGGCCTTGAGTGTTTGAGAAGAAAGAAAATTTCGCCAACAGTACTCATAACCAGCTTGCTGTGTCTCAGCATCTTTCCAACCCTCAAAAGCCCGGACAAGTGCAAGATGATCACTATACTCACGACCAGCAAATTGGGATTTGGCAGACTCTGCAAGCTGCATAGGGCATACAAAGTAAATTATTGAATACAGAGGGCCCTCTCTACCTAACAGACTTTTAACATACTGAATATGATATACTGATAATGAAGGCAGAGGACTGACATTTTCAAATATGAAAGTGAACCATTACAATAAGCACCCAAAAAATATCAATGTCAAATCATATTTACTCAATTATATCAACCTAATCAACCAATACAGTGCACATGCTGGATAGGTCTACAAACTTACTTTAGTTTACTTCCAGTTATTATACTCACTTGCTACCATCAAAACTAATAAAATTTATCACCATTTCTATCAAAAGGAACATCCAAGTTCAACAAAAAAAGAGTCAGGAAGCAGCAGTAAATATCAGCAATAGTCAAAACAAAAACTTACATCCTTCTTGTCAGATGGCATCACAAATGGATCTCTTACACTTAGACCAGCAACAACAGTCATTATAGGATCCAAACACTTGAAGATGGTTCCTAAAATGAGCATCTTGCCAAGTTTGGGTTCTACAGGAAGCATTGCCAATTTTTGCCCTGAAAATTAACAATCCAATCAGCAGTAACTCTAGAATAAATCAAGCCAACACTTGGAAAAACCAATGTCAGGAAAATATTCTTTTCATTATAAGTGGCAGAAGAAATAAACAGCATGGTGCAGTAGTTCTTTTACCTAAAACTGTTAAATTTTCATTCCCATCTAAGGCCCCGATAATCTTCAAATATTCAACAGCATTCTCAACCTGCAGAATGAAATTAATTAATTACATAATAAATGAGTAAAACAACACCGATACAGGATGCAGAATGTCATGAGTTCTACACATACAATTCATGGGAAAGATAAATAACAACCCTCATATTTCAAAGCAAGTTCCAGAAACATGTTCAATGAATTTTACCGACAGAGGCTCTGGTGGCTGTAGAGCTCTAGATAAAAACTCAGAGATGCTTCCAAGTTGTAGAGTTTTGATTTGCAGACACAAGGACTGCAAAGGTGTTCTCAAAAGCTCTGGCATTTGATAATCAGCAAAAGCATCATAAACACATCTGGGATAAAGATGGTAGCATTCGCCAGGCTGAACACGACCAGCCCTTCCTCTTCTCTGACAAGATATGAAAACTTTCTAAGAAACCAGGCAATCTAAATGATATAGAAAAGAATAATCTGAGAAATAAAACATTATGAAACTGAAAACAGACATGGGAGTCGTATAATGGAAGTTTAACTACTTATAAACACGTACTTCAACTTGATTGAGATAGCATAGTCTAATTTCACAAATCCATCAAAAGAATTGAGGATTAGCATCTGACTTCAATTGAGACTTATGTACAATATAAATTATTTAAGAAAATACTTTAACAAGACGGGATATATTACACAAAAATTGTTATTTGATATGATTTGTGGAGCATGTATGATGTTGGAGATCTCACATCAACTAAAGATAAGGTCAATTTACAGTATATAAGTGGGAGCAATCCTCACATTACAAGTTGGTTTTATGAGGACGAGTTAGGCTTAAACTCACTTTCTAATATGATATCTAGTCCCACGTACGAGATGACCATGCCTCCGCGGGAGCAGGGTGTGTTGGAAATCTCGCATCGACTAGAGATAAGGCAAATTTTCAATATATAAGTGGGGGATGAATCAGACTTAAATTCACTTCCTAATATCTGAAAAACAAAAACATATCTCGTGGTGTATCGCAAGGGACAAACCACAATTTGCCCCTTTACATTTGTTACTAACCCAATTACGTAGCTCAGGTCTATATATGGAAAAAACTTAGGCCTTAATAATAATTAAAAGAATAAAATATTTTTAGAATGAAACAAAGCCAAACCTAACCTTATTTGGCTATATCAAAAACTGAATTTCCTGTAGTAAAAGTATTTGGAGCACGGTCTTCTCTAATTTTTTAAGTTTTCTAAGGTATTCCTCTAAACCCTTTAGTAGGAATATATTCCATTCAAACTGGAAAAAGACAAATCAATTCCTTAATCCAAATCCACAAAACAATGTTGAACAATCATACATACCTGCCGGGCAGCAGCTTTTGAGATCCAAGATGGAAGCAAACAAGGAGTGTTATTTAATGCATCATAAGATGTTTCTTTTGCTTTTCCAGAGTCAACCACAAAGACAACATCATTGATGGTAATACTAGTCTCCGCCATGTTAGTTGCCAGAACAATTTTCCTCACCCCTCCTTCAGGATTTTCAAATATCAACCTCTGCAGAAAAGCAAGTAAAATGGGAACAAAAAAATATTATTATATAACTTAATGAAATGAAATAGAGATGTGATTAATTATATCAATTAGAGCATGGAAATTTAATTGCTTCAAGATGAAAAGAAACCCCCTCTCACAGGGAAAAGAAATTCCATTAGCTTCTTTAAATAATCAGCAAATTTCAGAACCGGATGACAAGACTTTCTGAAATCTTGTTACGAATTTTATATTAGAATAATGTCTTTCATTTTCTAAAACAAACTGGCAAAGTTTTCCGAGAAACTAATATGGAAACACCCATTTTTAGAAGAATGTATTTAACTTTAATCACTTCAGAGCTATTATTTCCAATATTTGAAGACAAAATTAGCTATAGATATCTTGAATTAAATTGTAAACTTACAAGCATTATTTTATGGTTACTAAGCTAATAGCAAGATCACCTGCTCAGAGCTGGCCATGGAGCCATGGCATGCAAGAAGCAATACTCGGCTCTGATCACCCAACAAAGGATGAGCTTGAAGTTGATCCTTCAAAGAGTTTATATCATCCCAACCAGTCATAAAAACCAAAACAGCTCCCGGCCTTTCATTCTTAACAATGTGACAAAGCACATGTTCAATAAGGTTAAAACCAATTGAGTCAGGGCACCAACAGGACAATGAATCTTGGGTGCGTAGGCTATATCTCTTAAAGTCTGCAACTTCCAAAGCATCCTATGAAAAATCATAGAATTGAACAGAATTAGCCAAAGCTTAAGGACCTAAAATGACAAGGAAAAATTGTCTGCCTGTACTTGTACCTCAACAGCAGAAGCAATCTGGCTCTTTCTTTTCCTGAAAGCTTGAGCTTGTTTCTGCATTTTCCATGTTTTTTCTTGACCATAGTCATCAATTTGATTATAAGGCGTCAACCGATGTCCAGTTCTTTCCAGAATTTCCTCAAGAAAATGTGCTCGAACTGGAAATGTAAAACCCTAGAATGTGCCCAGGTCCCAATCGAACAAAAGGAAAACAAGTTTATCATATCATCTATAAGAAAATGTATGCAGATTTGCCAAAGCAGCAAAATGTGAAATTTCTCCTAAAAATAACTTCAAGGTGTCAACCAAAGGTTAATATGCCAAAAAATACCAACCAGAGCTTTTCAGTCAACAGCTAAATGGTTGAACTGCTAAAATACACAGTTTTTATTATTTAAAGCTTATACAATAGTTTATCATGAGATAAAATTCACCATGTCCATTAAAGTGCCATATCATTGGTTACTATCAAGTCATCATAAAATCACATCGTAACTGAATGATGATATGATAACAGATTAGAGAGAGTAACTGAACTTTAACACAGATTACAGAAATGACTATCTGAACTTACAGGAATATGCATAGTCGGAGCACCATTAAAGTAAGAAGAAAAAAGCTCAGCATTTAAGGTTGCACTCATCAAAATCAATCTCAAATCAGGACGACGAGGAAGAAGTTCCTTCAGGACAATGAGAAGAAAATCTGACAAGTGAAAACCAGTGGTAAGTATCATTTTAAATAGTATTAAACATTAGAATAAAACAATTATTTACCTACCTTCATTCATTCCACGTTCATGAATTTCATCAACAATAACATGAGTTACACCTTTTAAATTCCCATCCACAAGCAGTCTCCGCAATAATACACCTGTGGTGCAAAAAAGAAGACGGGTATCTCTCCCTTTCATACCCTCCAATCGAACTTTGTATCCAACCTATCAAAAGGTAAAACAAGTAGAAAACTTAAGTTAATCAGTCATGCATAAATGCCAAAGTATTTCAAGCGCCAGCAAGCTGAAAAGGTCCAGAAACTAACAGATTCTCCCAACTTCTCCCCTCGTTCTGCTGCAACTCTTTCAGAAACAGACATAGCAGATATTCTTCTGGGCTGAGTACAAATTATGTTACATACAGCTCCACGTGCAGCCTCAGTCTCAGATTCTAATATGTATTGAGGAAGTTGTGTGGTTTTACCACAACCAGTTTCACCTGAGACAACAACGACCTGCAAATTTTCATTTATGATACCACTTAATATAAACTATCATTCAGCCCACAAGCATATTGAGACTCAGTCTCCACAAAAAAAAAATCTGCAAATATAGAAAACCTATGTAATACCAATTTATTTTACCCTTTATAAATTATTATTTGCTTTAGAAACTATAAGTTGTATCAATTTGATTGTTAGCTTCTGAATGCTTCAAATATGAAAAACCTATGTAGTCTACAGAATTATATTCATGAAATTTTTTGCAAAAAACATGAGCTTAGTGCACTAGTTAATTGATTCCTAAGCCGTGACAAAATTTCTTACATCTGTTTGATAATTGTCCAAAACTATGTATTCCAAAATCTCTGCATGTTTTCTTTTAATTCTTCCTTCACTGTAATCTTTCACATGCCCCACTTGATTCAATATGCAATCTATCTAGTTCATGTCCATGCAAAAGCTCCACATATTTCAATATGTAATTTTATACAAAAGTGATGTGCTGCACTGAAAATAAAAGGGAGATTTGCTCCATGAGCCTGAGGGGTGCAACTGTGAACTGGTCTGCTGACCAGTTTGGTCCATCCCCAAACAGTGATTAATTAACAGTTGAACTGGGAGTCAGACCATGTAAACCAACATAAACCAGCCAATTTACATGAAGACTGGTTTATCTTCAATTACAGTGCTGCAAAGTGGATCATTGTTGTCTTTAAGCAAACTTAACATTGTGAATAATATTTAAGCCAATTTATCATATTACATAATTATATTTAAGTTAATATGTATTTATTTTAATAGTGCACACGTGATTTACATTTATTTTCAATTTAACTCTGACTATTAATTTGTGTTTACAAGACATTTAAGTTTATATTAATTAATTTATTACATATTATGTTATATAACTGTTGGAGATCTTACATCGACTAGAGATAAAGTCAATTTACAGTATATAAGTGAGGGCAATCCTCACCTTAAAAGTTGGTTTTATGAGGATGAGTTATGCGTAAAACCACTACTTACTATGATATCAAAGTCTATTCTAAAGAGGTTTTGTTAGGTCTATCATGTCACCTGTTATTAGGTTACGATCAAACATCCACAAATATTTAGTCTCACACACGAGAAGTATATGTCTCAATGTGAGAGTGGTGGGTTAGAGATCCTACATCGGAGATAAGGTCAATTTACAGTATATAAGTGAGGTCAATCCCCACCTTACAAACCAGTTTATGAGGATAAATTAGGCTTAAACTCACTTCTTAATAATAACATTAAAAATATGCATTTAATTATCAATGATTTGACCACAATTAAACTAATGAATTATGAACTACAGTCTTCACAAGTACAGTGATCAGTCCAATTTTAAAAGCATTGGACAAAAGTATGGTACATTGCACACAGCCCTGCCCACTCAAACAGAGAGACTGCTTCCAAAATTTGAACCTCAAGTTGCAAGGGTAGCAACCAAATCATTGTGGCAAGGCTCATCCTCACACACCATGAAAAATGGTATTAAAAAATTAGCCACTGAGATATAACCAATCTTGGTCACATATTGTCAAGAGTAAGAAAATTTGACTCTAGTGACAATAAAATTACAAATTATACAGCTGCGTCTTACATAAAAGATCATACATGAGCATTAAATCCAAAGCCTTTTTTTTTTATTTTCCTCTAGTAGAAGTGAAAACAAATCATTGAAGGAACTGATACTAAATTAGAAATCTCAACAGGCATCATTTTTCCTTTTTCACCTGATTCTCTGAAATCACTCTCAAAAATGCATCCTTCTCTTTGAAAGCGGGAAGAGTTCTACGAAATTCAAGCATCTTTTGCCCTTCAGGAGACTCCTATAGGTAAACCAACATCTGTTACAACATTTATAAAGGATAAAACGATAAAAAAGGACATCTTACTAAGTACAGAAAATCTCATTGCTAGAGAAGATCAATAAACAGACTTCATCATGATATATCAATGTCAGAAACCAGATAACATGGAATCAACTATCAAAATCTAGAATACTCATTCATTGACCATTAATCAGCAAGTTGGGATAACCGCACTCAAATAGTCATATTGCCATAATTGATTAAATTAGTCAATATAGTTTTGTTATTCATTATAAGTGTATGACCAAAGTAAAAGATACAGGTGTTGTGATAAAGATCAACGCTTAACATTCATAAATTTACACCCACACTATAAATGGAACAAGAGTCAAAATACTAAAACACAAAAAATAATGAAATGCCAGCTGAGAAAATAACAGCAAATGAAATGCACTTCAATAAACCTGCCAATCCTGTTGCCGATGAAGCAGTTGCAAACTTCTTTTTTGAAGGATTTTCTGCTTGACAACACTATTATGAGTCATGGGCTCTGGCTGTTCATGCATTCCTTCATTGGCTGGAATGCTTCTAGTATCACTTGATTTATGCAATGAATTCAAAGAACTCCACGAGTTTGTAGCCTTTTGTGAAAGATGGGCATGGAGATGGGCGTCTACTTCTTTATGAATGCCAAATGGTAAGACTACCTGCACAAGCACAGAAAATGGTCAATCAGGATAGTTGTTATAGAGGTTAGAGAAATCACCAAATATCACAAATTTATAGCATTAAAACTGTAAAGAAAACTGTTACCTGTTGACAACAACTTGTACTTTTTGGTGCTTGGAGTTGTGCTCAAAATTAAACATGGGGATTGGAATTGAAATTGGGACACTAAGGAACTGTTTGATTTAAGAAAATGTTTTCTGTTTTCACTTGTAATTACAAAAAAAATTATCTTGTTTTCAATTTGTTTCTGGTTTCCAAATTTTGGGTAAGAAACAGATAAATCAACCTTTTTCTTTTTTCTATTTTCACCTTTTTAAATGTAAAAAAAATAAGAAAAACATGTTTATAGTTAGTTGGTCGATGGCTGTTAGTTAGGATAGTGTGGGTGTTGCATAGCTCCCTATATAAGGTAGGGATGTTGTATTTTAACAGACTGCATGTAGATTGAGACTGAATGATAATAACAGAAGTGCAGAGCACAGTTCCCTTGACCTCTTTGTTTCTCTCATCTATTCTCTCTATTAAATTACTTATGTCAGACACTATTTATACTCCCTAAACCCAGAATTGCCGGTCACCAGTTTCATTTAGTCAATCAAGGTTATCCCAAAAAAAGTTAAAATCGTGTAGCACGATCCTTCCTTTACACAATAATCCAAACACAGAAAACGATACCAACTCTGAAATTGCAAAGCGATAAAATACCTCTCTCTGCGGGCGTTTATCATCCAAATCAGGGCGGTAATTTGGCAAAGGCGCCTTGCTAAACACAAGAACTCTTGCATATTGCCGGCTGCCAAAGTAAAATCCATTCAGAAGTGTAACAAAAAAACAACCAAACAAACAATATGCACACCAATGGGAAAACAGGTAGCTACCTATACAAACCCATCCTGGTAGCTAAAGTGGAAAGCTGCTCGAAATCGCGACGGTCCTTCTTCTCTCTGGACACCACTTCTTGTTCGTCTTTGGAGCGCATAAGCATGGTCAGCTTCCATCTCCACTCGTCAATGTTCTCGAGCGTCGAGTCACCCTAACAATAACAAACACATTAGAAAAGAACGAACGGAAGCAACTGTGCGTGTGATAGGGAATCGGTTAAGGGAATGGAAAGTGACGAACCACTTGTTGGCTCTGAGAGGGGGGAGACGCGAATTCGACATCGGAATCGTCACTGGACTCGTCCTGGTACGCAAAACGGCCATAGCTGGAGCTGCGCTGGTGCAAAAACGGTAACGCAACGGTCCCCTTGCGCGCGGTGGTCCTCGGGCGCGTGACGTTGACGACTTGAAGTGTGGTGGAGGAGGAGCGGAGGCGAATAGCGGTGCGGTGAAAAGGAGTGGCGGAAATGGATGGAAAAGAAGGTCTGAGAGGAGTGCAGCGAAGGCGCGTCATGGTTTTGAATCTGATGAAGCCCTGAACTATGCCGGAATATGCCATCGGCACGGTGGTGGTCACGGCTGAGAGGGAGAGAGGTTGCACTGCGCAGACACAGAGCTTCTGCATCCCTAAACCCCAGCGGTTTATATCTTATCTTTTCTTACAAAAAATCAATTTTAGCTGTAAAATAAAATATTATATGCTCAATGTTATTTTTTTTTAATTTTTGTAATGGTTGTTTAAAAATTGTATTTACCATGGTTTATGATTGAATATATCTTTATTTTAGGTGAATATGATTATATTTACCATAGTTTGTGATTAAATATATATTTATTTTATGTAATGTAGAGTTATATTACGGTTTTGTTCATATAATAAATATTAAAGAAGAAAAGTGTCTCTGTCTTTGGTTACAGTTTTGCTCTTATAAATATTAAGAAATGAAAGTCTCTTCATTCTTGATTTTTCGAACATTTATCTTTGGATGTTTGTTTCGATACATGTATCTAATATTAAAATGGTATGACATCGGTAAAATATGTATCGATAAAATATTTAATTTATATAATATTTTATGAATTTTTAATTATTTTAGGACGATTTTAACAGAATTTTAAAAAGAAAAAATATATTAATTTTTTAAAAATTTAAATTTATTGTATAAATTTTTATTATGATTATAAAAATAATAAACAAATTCGTTTGAATTAGTTATAAAAAATATATTTTTCTTTACACTTCAAAAATATACATAAATTTTTATTATCAATTTATATAATTTAAAATTATATAATATATAAATTTGTGTCTTCGTATCTTACATATACATATCTTTCTGTGTTCATATCGTATCAGTACTGTATAAGATATGAGACTATTAAGTGTAGCGAAAATTCTACTTACAATAATAATATTATAGTGAATTAAAAAAAAATATGTTAGTTAGTTTTTGATAATATGAGCCAATAAGCTATAAAGAAAATAGATTACGTTTTACATAACGAAAAAAGGTAAAGACAAAATTAGGACCGAAAATGAATACATTTGTTGTGCTTATGATAGATTATATGAATTATTTGGTATTTATATCACAGTATATAATTACAATCATATTTTTCTTTTATTGTTTAAACATAGATACACTTCTTCGTGACTTAATATTTTAGTTTACTTCGTTTGCTAATAAAAAAGAAAGAAATTGTTCATATGTATAAGCAAATTATATAATATTTTCCACAATGTTGAAAAAAGTATTTAATTACAATACTATCTCAACTGTGATAACACTTATAATTATAAAGTGAAAACATTTTCTCTTACTTTTTTATTTCTACATTACTCTTTTATTTTAGTTTATCTTAAAAAAATAATAAAAATATTAACAATTTGAAATATTTCATACAATAAGAAACTTTAAATTTCTAATAATCGAATAGTATTCGTTTTTTGTTTATTTAAAGTATATTAGAGTAATAAAGAAGTCAATGTCACAATTTTTTCACTTAATACTATTCGCATTTTAAAACATAATAAACAAGTAATCAATAAATTGATTTTTTTTTAGTTTTTATTAATTAAATACCTCAAATCTTACAATTAAATTTTAGTTTCTTTAAAAACTTTAATAAAGTAAGAGAACTACTCATATTTTGTGAACAAGTTAAAATACTAGTCTCATAATAAAATGGAGTATTTTAAATAAACTAATGTAAAAATTGTTTATGCTTTTTATTATCACTTTAACTAGTTGTATTCCATGGGTAACATGTGTAATTAATAATTGCTTTAAATTAATATTTTTTTTACTAATTAGCAATATGTAATTTTATTTATTGTTTGAATTAGTAGTTTATTCTAGCCTTAAAAGAAAAAAAAAATCCCATCTTACAAGTTATGATATGTGTTATAATTGTCAATTTATAAATTATTTAGAAAAATAAAAAATAGAAAGAAAAAAAAGAAAAAGAAAACCCCTAGGTTTCGCTAGAAAAGAAACGATGTAACTGCAAAACCCCAATCTTCACTCTTTGTTTCTTCCTCTTCCCCACAAACCCTCTTTTTTCAAATCTAGGGTTTCCTCTGCATCTAGGGTTTCCGCTCTGCAATCACCAATGGCGGCAATCACAGTTCCCCAACACCGATCCTCCAAGACGGAGTCCTACGTCGACAACAAGCGCAAGGAAGACATCCGGCACGCCAACATCGTGGCCGCACGCGCCGTCGCCAACGCCGTGCGCACCAGTCTCGGCCCCAAGGGCATGGACAAGATGATCTCCACCTCCTCCGAGGAGGTTATCATCACCAATGACGGAGCCACCATCCTCAACAAGATGCAGGTCCTCCAGCCCGCAGCCAAGATGCTCGTCGAGCTCTCCAAGTCTCAGGACTCAGCCGCTGGAGACGGTACCACCACGGTCGTCGTTATTGCCGGCGCCCTGCTCGAGCAGTGCCTCCTCCTACTCTCCCATGGCATCCACCCCACCGTCGTCTCCGACTCCCTCCACAAGGCCGCCGTCAAGGCTGTGGACGTCCTCACTGCCATGGCTGTGCCCGTGGAGCTCTCCGACCGCGACTCGCTTGTGAAGTCCGCCAGCACCTCTCTCAACAGCAAGGTCGTGAGCCAGTACTCCACGCTCCTCGCGCCCCTCGCCGTCGACGCTGTTCTCTCCGTCGTTGATAACGCAAAGCCCGACATGGTTGACCTCCGCGACGTCAAGATCGTGAAGAAGCTTGGCGGCACCGTGGACGACACCGAACTCGTGAAAGGGCTCGTCTTCGACAAGAAGGTTAGCCACGCGGCTGGGGGGCCCACCCGCATGGAGAACGCCAAGATCGCCGTCATCCAGTTCCAGATATCGCCGCCGAAAACCGACATCGAACAGAGCATCGTGGTGAGTGATTACTCTCAGATGGATAGGATTTTGAAGGAAGAGCGTAGTTATATCCTTGGCATGATTAAGAAGATCAAGGCCACTGGTTGTAATGTGTTGTTGATTCAGAAGAGTATTTTGAGGGATGCTGTTACTGATTTGTCCTTGCATTATCTTGCAAAAGCTAAGATTTTAGTGATTAAGGACGTGGAAAGGGATGAGATTGAGTTCATTACCAAGACCTTGAACTGTTTGCCCATTGCTAACATTGAACATTTCCGCGCTGAGAAGTTGGGTTATGCTGATCTTGTGGAAGAGGTTTCTCTTGGGGATGGGAAGATTGTGAAGATTAATGGTATTAAGGAGATGGGGAAGACCACTACTGTGCTCGTTCGTGGGTCTAATCAGCTTGTGCTTGATGAGGCGGAGCGGAGTTTGCACGATGCTTTGTGTGTTGTTAGGTGTTTGGTTGCCAAGAGGTTTCTAATTGCTGGCGGTGGAGCACCGGAAATCGAGCTTTCCCGGCAGTTGGGTGCCTGGGCTAAGGTGTTGCACGGGATGGAGGGTTACTGTGTGAGGGCATTTGCTGAGGCACTAGAAGTTATTCCCTATACTCTTGCAGAGAATGCTGGTTTGAACCCCATTGCCATTGTTACTGAGCTGAGGAATCGGCATGCGCAGGGTGAGATAAATGCTGGGATCAATGTGAGGAAGGGTCAGATTACGAATATCTTGGAGGAGAATGTGGTGCAGCCCCTGCTTGTGAGCACAAGTGCGATTACCTTGGCAACTGAGTGTGTGCGGATGATTTTGAAGATTGATGATATTGTAACAGTGCGGTAGAGTTGATTGAACTATAGACATTTGGTTGGAGAGAAACTGAATCATCCATTATCTATTTTGTCTTTCGTGCTTCAATTTTACGTTGTTAGTTTATGTTCTTTCTAGCGACTTTGGTTCAGGTATTTTTACTTACATTAGCTGCTGCTGCTGTTATTTTACAATTTTGATTGTCCTTATGGATACTTGCTCGAGTCATCCGATTCAGAAGCCCTTCTTAATGTGTGTGGGTGTTTAGTTGATATTTTTTGTCTGAATGCCACTATCGATTGTGTTCGTGCATTTTCCTTACCTTAGCCAGACTTGTATATCTTGCGTCTGTATGTGGCTTTGAGAGAATGATTGCCTATTGAAATACATCATTTTAATATCTTGTAATTTTGTGGATTACGTATACTTAGGCTGTTATAGGAAGCATGGCATCGCAAAACTTGACATTGTTATGAATTGAATTGATGGAATATCATTAAGTTATATTTGAAATTTTAGTTATCTGATGATGCGGTGGAATCTGAATGTCAATGCCCTGCAGAATCCGTTAGTTGCTGAACTTTCTCCGGGTGAGATTTTGAATTTTTGGTGTTGATCTCACTGGAAATATTGTATTTAGCATGTTAATTTAGATATACTTGCTAGTGTGTAATGTTATGCATCATACCAAATAGATTTGTATCTTTAAACCTGGATTTATAACTTGTTTTCAGTAGCATTCATGTCAATGAGTATCGCAAGTCTTGTCACTGAAACTTTTCTTCCCTTGAGCCTTCGAGTCTAAATGTGATTATATTTAAATGAAATACGAAGAAAATTACTTAACCCTACGCAAAAATGCATCTGTGATTGTGCTGACACTTCTCGCAAGAAGTTTATGAGTTTCAGGAGTGCATCAACTTCGTTATTAATGATTCCTTCTGTTTTACGGAACTTTTTCTTCTTTGGTTTCGCCCCATGAGATGAGACTATGAGACTATGCAAGGATAAAACAAATAAAATTTTAAAAAGAAACGAGACATCGTAATGGGAAATACGTGGTTTACACTTATAGTTCATCGATAGTAATTAATACTTAAATATTATAATATATATCAAATTAAGTTGAGTAGTTTAAATTAATATAGAAAAAATGTGTTCTATAAGATATCAATTAGTTTATAAACTATGTTTTTATATCTTAAAAATGCTGTTTGATTAAATAATAATGTAAGGCTTGAACATGTTTTTAGAGAAAAAAAAAAAGATACCAATTCAAGCCAATCTTCTGGAATCTTTTTGTATCAGTTTAGGAATGGTTTGGGATCTTCCATTTATGGTTAACAAATTGTCTACATAATACATATTTTTGGAGAGATATGACAATGCAGATAGCCAAAATCCCTGGAAAATGGGTCATTGAAGAATGAATGCATTGAATTGATTTTATAATTGCGTGCTATTAATCAGATTTTGCATACAGGCAGCAGATAACTTGTCTTGCGGCTACCTTTTTAAAATTCAAGATTGAAAGAAAATGTTCTTTGATGGTGGAAAGTGATAGACAACATCCTTTGACCTTAACCTTTGGTCTTGAGGCTGATAAGTTTGTATACCAAACCTTTATATCTTTATTAAGTTGGTGAATTAATTGCAGGTGTCAAGCTATGTAACACAAGAACATTGGTATCAAGCTATGTAACACAAGAACATTGGTATGGTATGATAAGGATATTTTAACACATAATCTTCACGAAGATAGAAATCTATATATAAATTAACAATAAAGGTTTATATGCTAAAATATGTTTAAGGTTTTTTTTTTATGTAATAGAAAGATATTTTTTATTACTGGTTCAAAATGATTTGTTCTTTATTTTTATAATCATAATAAAATCTTATATAATAAATTTGAGTTTTTAGAAAATTATTGTATGTATCCTTTTAAAAATTGTGTTTGAATCATACTAGAATTATCATATATCCCTATTTTTTTTAATTGGACACTTCACCAATAAATGACCTACACGTGTCAGTGTCCGATATGTGTGTTCGTGGACACACCATTTTATAGATTTGTCGAGACTCATAGGTGTTAAGTCAAAGCTTCAAAATGGGGTTAAAAAAATTAAGATTATCATAAACCCTGTCAGCTTCGTGGTGTTTAAAAATTGAGCTCAAAGAATATAAAATCTTGTAAAGCTTTGACAGCTAAAACCCTTGCATGCTAGAAACAATCTGAAGTTGGCGATAATGCAGAAGAAGAGACCGGGTACCCCTCAACAAAACATTTCAGTTTTTCTATTTCACCAACCGCATCAAACCATTCAGTAAGAATCTCCATGGTCACATAATCAGGACTGCATGCATCTTCAATCATTCTGTCCATGAGTTCAAATGCTTTTTGCAACATTTTCTTATCCCGAACCCCCTTGAAAATAGCATTATAAGTTGTTGTATTAGGTCGAACTCCCTTTATTTTCATGTCATCCATCAAAGAAACAGCCCTTTCTACATTGCTATTCTTGCACAGAGCATCTATTAAGATGCTGTAAATCACAGTGTTCGGAGGAACCTTGGAATTAGAACACATTTGCTCAAATATTTTCATGGCCTCATCAACATTCTTCTTTAAACAATATGCATGTATAACTGCTCCATACGTCACAACAGAAGGCTCGAGTCCCTCTTTAATCATCCTTTTCATCACGTTGCTGGCAGTTTCAAAATCTCCAATTTTACCTAAGTAGGAAACCAAAGTGTTGTAGGTTACAATATCAGGCTTAACCCCAGTTACTTCCATTTCATTAAGCATTTCATAAACTCTTTCCAGCTTCTTCTTCTTACAGAATCCACTGATGAGGACATTATAACAGGTTAAATCGAGACCAAACCCAGCCTGCTTCAACCTTGACACAACTACACTGGCATCATCCATCCTTCCAGCAGTGCTTAAACCAGATATCAAACTATAGTAAACAATTGCATCTGGAGAGCATCCAGAACTCAACATATCATCGAAATATTGCATGGCTTTATCGATATTATTCACACCACAGAAGGCAGATATCAGCGCAGTATAAGTAACAGCATTTCCCTTCAACCCCTTTCCTTTCATCTCATTGAAAAACTCAACTGCGTTGTGGACCTTTCCATGTTTGCACAAACCATTAACCATTGTATTGAGGGTGACCACACTTGGCTGAACTCCTTCCTCAATCATCTGACTATATAGCTCGCGAGCCTTACCAATGTTACCAGCTTTGCAGAACCCGTCAATCAAGCAATTATATGTAATGGTATTTGGTCTACTTTGCTTCTTTGTTTTCATCTCTTCTAACAAACTCAAACCATGCTCCTCCCTCCCAACTTTACAAAGCCCATCAATCAAAGTATTAAACAAGACCACATCAGGCTCAACACCAACCCTATTATTACCTTCTCCTTTGCCTCTCAACTTATCAAACACCTGCAGTGCCTCATCAATCCTCCTGGCTTTGCACAAATGATTAACAAGAATCCCAAAGGTCACAACACTGGGCTTTATTCCCATCTCTTCCATCTCTGCCATCAGTTTGTTCATCCTCTGAATGTCCCTCTCCCTTCCCAACCCAGCTAACAAAGCATTGCAGGAAGCAGCTTCAACCGCAACTGCACCACCCAATCTCATCACAACATGCAAAACCTCCCACGCCACACCATTCTTCCGGTGCCGACACAGCTTCGTTATCATTTGAGTAAGCTTAAACGTATCAGGGAAAACCCCATGCTCACACAGCTTGGTAACCAACCCCATAATTTCTTCATCAGCAAAGCTTCTTCCACGGCGCTCCTGCTCCCCCAACACCCTAAAAACAACTTCACCCGTGAAATTATTTGGAGGAAAATCAGAATCCCGTTCAAGCATTTCGTCAAGCACGTGGAGAGCACCATCAATGCCACCCGATCTAAACAACCCCCTCAGCAACTCGTTGCAAATTTCAGAACTTTTTGAAGAAGAGTCGAGCTCCTTGAACAGAATAAGCGAATCTTCCACCATTTGGGCCTTCCCTAGGCACTTCAAAAGGAGGAAACCGGATCTGGAAGTGAGAGCAATGCGACCACCAATGGATTTTCGGTAACTATGAAGCAAGAGAAGCTCTTTCTGCGAATTGGGGTGCTGTGTAGCGAGTTCAAGAGCACCTTCAAACACACAAGAGAGGGCTTGGTGGTGCTCTGTTCTGTCTCCGAGGTAATTGATAAAATCGAGGGCTTTGGGAATGGAGTTTAAGCGAATAGTGATATGGAGGAGATGATGTGAGGCTTCGAAGAGAAAGGGACGAAGCTTATCGTAGTCCCAATGATTGGACGGGTTTTGAAGAAGTTCCACGACTTGGGTCACCGTCAATTCGGCGTCGTTTCGCAAAGGAGGGGATGAATAGCTGCGGCAGCGCCGCACAGAGGGAAACGTGGACGGCAGCAGCCGCTGGATGCGGCGGAGACGGAGGAGCTTGGATTGCACCAACATTGTTTGGAAATATTCCGGCGGCGCCGGTGGCTGAATGCGGAGGAGCTAGTTTAGTTTGAAAGGGTTGGGTCAGTGATTTTCTTTTTTATGTAATTTCAGTAACTACCAACAAAGTGTTATTTTTAAGAGAAATTAAATATAAAAAAGTAATATAATTAGTGATTTATTTACTGATGAAAAAATAGTCACTAAATTCATCCTCACTAATTTTTTTGTATAAATTAGGTAACTAATTCTTGTAATGAATATTGTATGTTTTTGTAAACAATTATTGATAAAATAATAATTTTTTTAGATTATTTTTGTGAGAACACTTATTCCTCTTTTTAAGTTCTTAATTTGAATTTCTTATAATGGAGTTGGTATGTTCTCTTATGCTTTTCCTTTTTGTTTTTTATTAAAAAAAAAATAGTCTCTATTTTTTTTTTATTTGGTTGAAATCTACACTCTATTTGCTTTAATTTCCTTGAGCTCAAACTTAAAGCACCTACATCAAGATCTTGTTGTACATATAAAAATAAATTATAATTATAATTTGTTAGTTAGGTGTAATTATAAAAAAAATCTATATAAACTCTTTATATATAGTGAAAAATTAATCTTTATATAATTTAGAAAAAAATATGACATGTGGGTGCATTTGCATGCACATTTTGTTTAAAAATAAATAAATTTTAAAATTAAGTAAGGATAATTTGTAAGATGGAATCTTATATGTATTTATAATTGTAGGGAAAATATAGAATAATATCACTTAATTTTGTATTGATTCAAAAAGAAAATTATTTTAAAATTTGTACAAGCTTAATCATGATACTAAGATATAAAAAAAAAGTTATTATCTCCATGTTCACATTTTTTTTCAAATAAATTTATATTTTGGTTTTTCTATTCATAGTAACAACACTTCATTGAATTTATAAGTGATAGTAACTTTTTTTTTTCTTTAAATGATATGTTTGTGCATTTTCATAGTTTATGAAAAAACGAATTTATATTAAATAATCTTAATTTATCACATGGATTCAGTTTTAAATAAACTTTAAAAAACTTTTATTATCTTTCACTTACTCACTTTCACTACACTCTCTTTTATATATATATATATATATATATATTCAATTTTAAACAAATAAATGAAAAAAGAGTAATCAATAGTGAAGATTGTTAAAAGAAGAAAAATATCTCAAAGTAATTGGTTTCTTTCCGAAGGATAATCATGCGACTACGATCTTTGAAAAGGTATATCTTCATCTTCACACATATTTTCTTATAGAAAAAACTAATTGAAGTATCAAACTTTCCATTGAATTTAGAATTGAAAAACCTAATTTGAAGATTTGAAAACCCTAATTTGAAAAATCGAAAACCCTAATTTCATATTGAAATTTGTAATTCTAAATTCAACCTTCGTATTACAAGAAAATGCTAACTCTTTCATGTGCAGGACTAGAGACATGTTGCTTAATAATGATTTTATCGATCACAAAAAATCGCCAACAATCAAGAATGATGATAGTAATATCAAAGACAACACTACAATAGAAGACTCTAGCTCTAACAAAGTAAAAGGAAGGTTGATGCAAAATCCAAACAAGAATCACAAGTCAGAGTCATACGATGATTTGAAATTGGATTTCTCTGCTGAACTTTTTAGCTCATTGGAGAATTACCTTCCAAAAGACATACTCAACACCTCTCGTGACAACAAGGTTAAGTACATGTACACCATTTTGCACGATTACCTACCACCAGAAACACAATACAGGGTATTATACCATTTCTCTTATTTTTTTTGTGAATTTTGTTGCATAGTGTTTGATAAGAGGATGGAGAATTTTTAGTTGAATTTAATCTCGATATTTCACATTGATAGATATATTTGCATTGACAATACCAAATTGCTGCTAAATGCTTGTATTTGTTCTTCATTATATTATACGTGGATTCAGTATATCAAACAATTTCATCAAATTTTTTTAATATTATTTTTATATTTTATTTTTTTATACCTTTTAGTGTATTGTTATGAAATATAATTTTTGTTATTATTGCAACACACACTTTTATTATGATTATGATGTTATTTTGATAGGACCAAAAGCAAAGAGAATACAAGCATATGATACTATCAAATTATAAGGTATGTGATCCACAAATATTAATTGTTATCATGATTTGCTAATTAAGAAATTCATGTAGAGCTATAAAGAAAAAAAGACCACAATATTAAGTTATTAAATTAAATAAGTTTAAAAACTCTTAATAGCTTCATCTAAAATGAATTGCATTTCTTGATTTGACAAATTTTAGTTTGCCAAGTATGAAATCATAATTTCAGTAAGTATAAATAAATGCATGTGTTTATATGAGCAGGGTAGAGGGTGGGATGAATAGTAATGTATAGGATTTTAATTTGATGAATACTAAGGTATATGATAATTCTAAAGTCAATTATCATGTACAAATTGGAGTTTATGAGACAATTTTTTCTCTTTTACAAAGTGGCTATTGTGGATCCGCCTTTTGAACCCTCCACTTTCTCTTTGGTACTTTTCCCTTTTTATCTTGCTTTCAGGAAAATCGTTCTCCCTCTTTTTACTCACCCCTCTCTTCCACTATTGCTTTACCTAGTCTTCCTTCATTTCACTACTGGGGTCACTATACTCTTTCCCTAAAATGCCCATCTTTTCGGGGATTATCTACTTACCCTCAACATGACATACTTTGGTCTTTGTTCTGAGTTGAATAATTATTTTCGTTTGATAATAGGTCGATCAATTGACTGACCTAGCCGAACAGTACACAAAGTTAGTTTGCATACTTTTCCTTACTTTTAAAAAAAAATGAATATATTCTTTAACATTTTATCATCTATTTGTTGTTATAAAATAACCATATTCCATTTCCAACATTAAATTCATAATTCATCGTCATGATTTTTATTTAATTAGACTAATATGAAAGTGATAATTTTGCAGCCTCGGTATCGAGAGATATATGTTATTGATCCTACAACATTCTTTGTCCCAACATTTCTGAAAGCAATTAATGATAACACAAAAGAAAGCTTTAGAAGTATAATGTGTGAGCCTGCTCCAGGAATTTTTACATTTGAGATGTTTCAACCACTCTTTTGTGAGTTGTTGTTATCTGAGGTATTTATCATTTCAAATTCCAGAGAATAAACAAAATAATGTATAATTGTTTCTTGAGATATAATGTCATATTTTTTGTTTTATTAGGTTGAACATTTTGAGAAATGGGTCAACACAACAAACTTTCAAGTTATACGTCCCACTACAATGAATAAATTTGGTGTTGTACTTGATGACTTTGGCTTTCAAACCATGTTTGACAAGCTTATGGAAGGTTTTATTTGTCCCTTATCAAAAGGTTAATTAAATTTATACTTGCTCTTTATCACATGATTTGACCAATTATTATATATGTATTTTTTTTTGTAAAAGATAGTAGTTAGTTTCTATCCTCCTTTAAAATTTCCATTTTATCCATATGTATTTTAGTTAACTCATTCTTTGTCATACAGTCTTATTTGCAGAAGTTGGTGGCTCAACTTTGGATTTTCATCATGGATTTGTTGTTGAATATGGTATAGATAAAGATGTTGACTTGGGTAAGAGTTATACTTTCTTCTCATTTCCTTCTAATAGTTCTAAGGTTATTTTACTTTTAAAATGAAATTTTATTAGAATGTATGTATAGTTTGGGTTAATAATGGTTGTTTTAGGGATTTTCTTTTGTTTTGTGTTTGTTCTGGATGAGCTAGAAAGAAGTTAGGGTCTCTTGAGAAATGATGTTTTAGTGTTTTGTTGTGGTTCTTCATGTATTTTTCCTACATGTACTTCTGATGCTTGGTTTGGTGATTATAGAGTCTGACGGAATTTTTGTTGGTAGAGTATTGAGTAGTTTGACTTTTGGCCAATTTCTATATAAAGATTGGAACACTCCTAAAATGTCTTTTTTTTTTATTCTTTGCTTATTAAAAAAACTAGGCATTCATGCTACAAAATTTTAGTATCTTTTTTTGTGAATTTGTTAAGACCTATGTAATTGCTACTAAATAACCTTTTGATTGCTTATAATTTTGAAAACTTTATTCTATGCATATTGTGATTTCAACCTATGATTTAGTAAGCACCTTAAAACTTTATTTGGTAATTAATAATTTACATGATACAATGTTCTTTTATTATTCATTACACTTACCTTGATTTAGAATGTGACTATTCATTTCATTATCTGTAATAAATGAATTAACAAATGGTGTAACATTGGTAGGTTTCCATGTTGATGACTCAGAGGTAACCTTAAACGTTTGTTTGGGTAAGCAATTTTCTGGAGGTGAATTGTTTTTTCGAGGCATACGATGTGAAAAACACATTCATACAAAAAGTCATCCAGAGGTAAGTAATTAACATGTACAAAAATAAAATTGCAGAGTTCTTTAGATTATAGAGATATATGAAAGCCTAGTGTGTGACGTAGACAAAAACACATTACATGAGTTGTTAAATTGTATTTGCAAAATAGGCTTAATACTTGAAATTGGTTGTACAATTGTTGTCGTGTCGGTATAAATTATAGGTTGTTTCTCCTTGCACCAAACAAATGACTTCCTGCACCCCATCATTCTCAAAAAAATACTATTTTACTCCTTTTAAAAATGACTTTTGGATTACTGTTTTTGGAATATTTCCAGAACATACTTTCTAGAACACATTTTATGAATTCTGGATTTACCATTATGAAAATTAAAAAAAAATGTGTTATAGAAAGGATATTTTAGAATGATTTTTTGCCTTCGAGATTTCCTATTCTATAAACATATTTTGCTTATGAAATCCTATTTCAGAAATACATTTTGCTTACAGAATTCTTATTCTGGAATCATCCAAAATTGATATGACATAAAATTTAGGGGTGTAGGAAGAAAAATGTAGGGGTGCAGGAAGAAATATCCTAAATTATATATACTTTTATTTTTTATTTTTATATGGAGTTTATTATTTGAAAACAGGAGAATTTTGACTATTTCCATATTCCTGGACAAGCTGTGCTTCATCATGGTCGTCATCGCCATGGTGCTAGAGCTACAACATGGGGTCATCGAGTCAATCTAATTTTGTGGTGCAAAAGGTAATTTCATTTTTTTAATTACTATTAGTTGTTTAATTCTCACATCCATACACTGATGTGTAAAAAAGTTGCATTTGATTTTATGCTCATGTGAAGAAATATCAATTAAAGTGATAAACATGAAATAATAAGGTGTCCTAACCCTAATATTTTTTCTTCTTTATTTGTTAAATATTTTTTCTAAATAAATTTGTGTAAGAATAATAATAAAGTTTCATATTGGAACTACATAACCATACCTTTGATTTTATTGAGGGATGTAGTTTTGTGATAACTTTTGAGTGGTAGAGTATTTTTGCTAGTGTTGTTTTGTAGGTAGTTGATGGTAAAATTGTGAACTTTGTTGTGTTTAGAGTTTGACGTGTATGTTCCTATGTTCTGTATAAGGGTTGAACCACTTTTTAAGTGAATCACATTTGTTTATTTTTTTGTCGATTAAAAAAATGTCCTTTATATTTTACCATTTATTCTTTCTTTACCTCTTTAAGTTGATTAATTTGAATTAATCTTCCTATTTTTCATATAGTGATGATGAGAGTTACATTATTTTCTATACAGTTCAATTTTCAGAGAGATTATGAAGTATAAAAAAGACTTTTCTAGCTGGTGTAGAGAGTGTTATGAAGAGAAGAGAACAAAATTGTTATTGGATGAGACTCAACTGGTAAGTAACATACATTTTTTTCTTTTGCTTGCATTATATTCAAGAAATTTGGAATGAGTGTTTCATGTAATACAAGCATATGTTTATCATTTTCTTCTCATTTCTATTGTTCTAGTAATATTAGTCCATTGTTGTTACTCAAAATAGGTTTGGTTTAATAGGTAAAGTTGATTTTGTGTGAAAACCTTAATCTGACTAAAAGTAACACTAGCTTTTGAAAAATTTACCCAAAATTTGTTAAACTCTCACAAATTCTTTAGAAAATAAAAAAATAAAAATTTTCATAAACTAAAATTAGTTTATACACAAGTTAACCTTTTCATAACAAATTTGCTTTCATGATAAAAACACCAAACATAACTAAAGTGTCAAAAACACACATGTAAGCATCTGGAGGTTATTGTTGTTTTTAAGACAAATGAACTTTAAATATTTGTTGAAAAAAAATCAATTTCTATGAATTTTGTGGCAAGTAGATGGATAAAGACTTGATGGTAATATGGTATCTACTTATATGTAATTGGTAGAATAAAACTTGATTGTTATTTTTTCTCATATCTACATCAAACAATGAAAAAAAAACACATAATTATTAGGATACATGCAAATAAAAGAAAAACATGATTTAAAAAAGTAACATAGTCATATATTTTAGTCTTGTAAGAAGGAGCTTTGTAACACAATTATTCAAGTTCCTACTTTTTAGGAGTTATAAAAAAACAAATGTAAGGATAGAACATTCTTAGTAAGTGATATTGTTACCTAAATTATTATAAACCTTAAATCCTAAACTCGTTATAACATGTTTATTGCAAAATACATATATATGATTTGAATAGTCTCTTAATTTAAGATTTAGTTTTTTTTAATAATTTATATTATTTATTATAAATATAATGAATTTATGCTTTACAGGAACTGTCCATGGAGGAAGAAGAAACAATGGTACAACCTACTCTTAACAAGTGGAAGTGGGGGCTTAAAAAGTAATGTAACTTTAACTATTTAGTTCAAAAGAATGTGTGTATGATTCTATCTCTAGTGTATGTAAAACTTAGAAAATTCAAGTAGGATAAATTTATTACTTGAAAATTACCTTGAAATTTTCACCAACAAATTATTACTTCTTGTATTGTATAATTTATGTGATGGAATCATGAATAGTAAAGAAATTCTTCTAGTTATGAATGAAAGTAAAAAAGAAAAAGTAAGCAAACAAAATTATGAAACTTTTAAAGAAAAGAAATAATAATTTTTATGTAATGAACCTTTTGTTTGAGTATAACATTAGTTAAGAAAAATTAAATAAAATTTGACATCATTCTCTCATACAAATACAATAATTTGAAATCACTTCTCTCAAGTTTGTAATAAGTAGAAAACTTCTTTAGTTAGGACTCTTATGTTGAGGTCTTAAGTGATGAATTATTATATTTTTTTTTTTATTTTCTTGAATTCGAGTGGTTTAATGTTTTTTTAGTTTCTAACATTTTTTTAATCATAATCTTGATTATCTTTCTTAAAAAAATTATCTTCATTAAAACTAATTTTTATTTCTTAATATTTTATTTGAATTTCATTTTTTCTTTACTTTATTTTTTTCTATAAACTTTAAAAAACTTTGAACCCTCAACCCAAATCCTAAACCTGAATCTAAACCCTAAATCAAACCAATTAGAATAAAAAATATTTCAAAAAACTTTTAATAATTACTTCTAACCATCAATTTTAATTCAATAATTATCTAATAATTGTGGTTAAGCATGTGTAAGTCATTACTCATGAATTTTCTTTCAAAGTTTGAAATAGACACATAAATCAACACATTAACAATAGTTGGTGAAATGCTTCTTCAATATCACAAAGCATTGATGAATTGGGTAAATGTCTATAAAGTATTATACACACTCTAGAATGGAGACAGTGATGTATTTGGCAATGTCTTAAGAAATAGCTGGCATGATCAAATAAAAGTCAAAATTATAACAATTTAAAAGAAAATAGTCAAATTTAATTTTTGTATGTCCATTAATTTAATATGGAGCATTAAAAATTATAGCGTAAAATTGATTCAAAATTCATTAAACTTAAATAATTATAATAATACTTAGAAAGATTAAAAATTATAAAATTTACCTGGTTTACAAATTTTTTTAAAAGTTGTATCGTGTTAAAATGAATATTTAAATTCAAATGAATGAACTTATTTATTCCAGATTTTGATGACTATTATTTTAATTTTTTTAAAAAAACTTACAAATTGCAAGTAGATGATGGAACAATATTATTTTCAAACAATGCATTGTGAAATAGAATATGATTATTTTTATACACATCTAGTGATACATTTATTTAAAAAAATAATGATTCATACTATTTTATCAGCTCCTTATCATATAAATATTTTTTTATAATTTAAATAAAAATAGAAAATAATTTCATTTTTAAACAATTAAAATTTGTTTTCACTCAAATAGATGTCAATTAATATTTGTATAAAATAATAATTAGTTACATGTGCAATTCCTCTTTTATATATCGATATTAGATTCATGGATTAAATCCAAAACAATTTTAAAGTAAATAATAATATTGCACTTAAATAATTTATTATAACACTTGTATTAGGCCTTTTTACTAATAAAAATAATAACAAATAGTATAGCTTATGATAACAAATTTCTCGTGTAATAATTTAATTAATATTAAATAATTTAGTAAAATAGTATATCTGAGGCATGGTCGATGCGGGCCCTACAAGCGCACGCGAATCATATGATCAGTGGAATTAACCTATTTTTTTAAACCAGATTATGTGATTAAATGATAAACAAATTCATAATTAATTTATCTTATTATTACATTAATTTATATAAGAGAAATCGATTCATAAATTTAAATGTTTATTAATCATGAAATTCAAATTTAATATTTTATTTAAGAGACTTGACTTTAATTGTTCTCACCAACCCCATATTGGAATAAGTTTAATTTAGAGTATAGCGGCGTGTTGAATTTAAAGTGCACCGACACACCAACAAAATAATAATAATAATAAATAATGTAAAATATTGTATTATATAATTATTTACTTATCTTTTTATATAGCTTTTTTTTATGTGGTTGTGTAATGAATATTATATAAAAACAATTCGTGAAAAAGGAAAAGAAAAAGTGAAGGTGTTGTGTGCAAGAGGCTTAAACACAGTTTTTAAATGTGTCGAATATGTATCAACACTGTCATAGTACAATACTTGTAAAATACGTATTAGTATTAGTAAAATGTTCAATTCAAAAAATATATTTCTGATAATTAGGATAATATTGACTAAAAGACGAAAACTGAAGATAGAAGCCGATTTGTTAGTCATGAATCTAATACAATTTAAAACTGAGAAATATATTAATTCTTTAAAAACTCAAAATTATTATATAAAATTTTATTAAAATTATAAAAATAAATAATAAATCATTTTAAATCAGTTATATTAAAAATATATTGTTGGAGATCGGTTTTATGGGGTTGACTTAGGCTTAAAGCTCACTTTGTAATATGGTATCAGAGCCATTGTCGAGTATATTCTAACGAGTATTTGTTGGGTTTATCATGTCACCACCCATAATATGTTATCCCATACACGAACTGTTGTCACTCTCGGTGTGAGGAGTGTATGGTATGAACCGATTTTATGAGGTTGAGTTATGCTTAAAGTTCACTTCTTAATATATATAATTCAAAATTACTATCTTATATATTTTAGAGATTATTCATATTATACAATTTTTTTTTTAATTATATTGGTGGAAGCTCTGATTTGCATGTGCATGCTATGTGAATTAATTTCAATCATCCTCTTGGAACCTACATAAGTACGTTCGTATTATATGTTGTTCGGTGACAACTGTAACCCAGCTGTCAAAACCCTAACACCCAAACAAACAAAACCTAACAATTAATAAAGCAGCGTTCTCATTTTCACTTTTCCTTTTAATCCAAACGTGCTTTTCCTTAGCGTTAAGCACATTTTGTTTTTCTTTATTTTCTTTAACAGACGCAACAATTATAAATAATAATAACGTAATTCAACAATCACTATCCCATTAATTCATATATGATTGTTGGGGCCTTTCATCACAAAAAACAGAGACACAGACAGAAAGACATCAACAAGAAACGTTGGTGAAGATGCATCATGCGAAGACAGACTCCGAGGTCACCAGCCTCGACGCCTCCTCCACCACGAGGTCTCCCCGTCGACCAGTCTACTACGTTCAGAGCCCTTCCCACGATGGAGAAAAAACCACCACGTCGCTGCATTCAACGCCGGTGCTCAGCCCAATGGGTTCTCCTCCTCACTCTCACTCCTCCTCCAGCCGTTTCTCCGGCTCCCGCAAGATCAACAACCACCCCCGCAGCCACAAGCTCCCGTGGAACAAGGACATCGACGTCATCGAAGAAGAGGGTCTTCTCCAAAACGAAGATCGCCACCGCGCGCTCTCTCGCCGGTACTATTTCCTCGCCTTCGTTCTCGGCTTCTTCCTCCTCTTCTCCCTCTTCTCTCTCATCCTCTGGGGCGCCAGCAGACCCATGAAGCCCAATGTCCTCATCAAGGTTCGCTTCCTTCGCAATTCTTGATCTTTTTTCCTCCCCTGAAATGGGTTTTCGTCAGTTCTCGATTTCACCTTCTGGGTCGTCGTTTCGCAGAGCATCAAATTCGACCATCTCAGAGTTCAAGCGGGTTCCGATTCCACCGGCGTCGCCACCGACATGATCACCATGAATTCCACCGTGAAATTCACCTACCGCAACACCGGAACATTCTTCGGGGTCCATGTGACATCCACTCCTCTGGATCTGTCCTATTCAGAAATTGTAATTGCCACCGGAAACGTAAGACCCACATGAATGAATCAACCCTTTAACTTTGTTACGCACATTAATTTCTTGAAAAATGAATTTGATCTGAATTGGTTGGTTGATGCAGTTGAAGAAGTTTTATCAGTCAAGGAAGAGTCAGAGATTGGTGAGTGTGGCAGTGATGGGGAACAAGATCCCTCTGTATGGAAGCGGTGCTAGCTTGAGCAGCTCAACGGGTGTGCCTACGGTGGCTGTGCCATTGAGATTGGGATTTGTGATTCGATCTAGAGCATACGTTCTTGGGAGATTGGTGAAGCCAAAGTACTACAGAAGGGTCGAATGTTCCATCAATTTGGATCCCAAGAAGATAAATGTTTCACTTTCCCTGAAGCATTCTTGCGTCTATGATTGATTGAGTGCGAAATGAGGAAGGAAGAAGCAGCACATGGCAAAGAGAGTACTTGTTTATGATTCGTTGGTTATTTTTGGTGAGGAAAGTAATGTGGATACAGCTCACAGGGCAGTATCAGAGAGACGTGTTCTTTTGGACTTTTTTTGGATGCTCCCAACACTGTACACTCCATGGATTCAAACACAAGATAATTAAAGACATGTTTTGGATTTGTTTTGTCCGGTTATGTTATATAGGAATATGTTGAAACAAATCTACTTATTATATAATCAAATAAATATTTATGTGCATGTTATTTTAAGTAGAAAAATGTTTTTTTTATGAATAATTCAAAAAAATTTGTTTCTCATATTAAAAATTCATATAATAAAAGAATTTTTAAAAAGTTATTTTTTTAAAAATTATGTTACAATCGTGTTAAAATTATTAATAAATATTTTTTAAATTAAATACTTTACTAATATATGTCATATAAATTTTATATAAATATAGGGTGTAGGTGTCCAAGAGTGTAGGAATTAGTTAATAATGTTTTACTTTCAATTTTTGGCAATTGCTTCTGCACCAAATTATAGGGGAAAAATCGAAAATACCCTTAAAAAGTGGGTACATATAAAATTACATTCAAGACTTTTTTTCGGAACACAATAATCTCTTCCCAATAAATTTTTCTAAAATGTATTGTTTTCAGTTCTTGATTATTTTATCTGGAATGGAATTTTGTTTTTTTTTTCTGGATTTTTATATCCGAAACACAAAAAAACCTCTTTTGAATTTATTTTTTCAGAATGTATTATTTTTAGTTCTAGATTTTTATTTCCAGAATAAATGATATTTTTGAAATTTTTGAAATTATGTTGGTGCAGGTTCAAAAGTGTTGGGTGAAAAAAAACATTTCCCTCAATTTTTTTAAGGTAATTATAGCGTAATTATAGCCGCCTATAATTTTGAACATTTTTTTACACATGATTAGTTTGAGATCTATTGGGTAAGCTCCACGTCATCAAAGTAAATTCCAAACATCTAGCGCCAATTATTAAACCAAACTTTGCTGATTCATTCAATAAAAACACATAAAATATTCTATAAATTATAATTTAGTAAAAAAAATCTTACAAAGCAAAAATTTGGATTTTATTACATATGTGTAGTGTACTAAAATTATACTCTGTACTTGACATCACACGTGTTAAATGTTTTTACTTAGTACTATGTAGCAAAAGTATTAATTAATAAATTTATTAGCAGTGATTTTGCATTCTACTTTTATGAACTGCTTTCACGTAGAGTAAAATTAGTAACAAAATTAATTTTAAAAACATTATTGAGTTTTTTAAAATGTAAAAAATTAAATTAAATTCTTTGAAAGACATGAAATCTATTGTAAATTAAAAAAATACATAATAATTTTGGCCATTTTGGAGTTTCATTTTTGAAATATGGTGGAGGGTGAAAACCTATGAAGTTCGAATAGTGCCTTAAATGGTGAATTTGTGTCGGATACATGTATTTTGAACACCGACACTTTGTAAGACACATCAGTGAAATGTCTAATTCAAAAAATATTTATTGAATTTCTAATAATTCTACACACAAAAAATACATTAATTTTTTAAAACTAAAATTTATTTTTTAAATTTTTATTATGATTATAAAAATAAAGAATAAATTCTTTTAAACCAGTTATCAGAAACATATTTTTACTAAAAAAAAACTGAAACATTCTTACACATAAATCTTTATTATCAATTCATAATTATACGATATAGATTCGCGTTCCAATATTCTAATTTTTAAAATTATATGTATTTTCGTGGTTAGTGTTCATGTCACAAGTGTCTATGCTGCATATGCATCTTGGAGACCAAAAGTCTCATTTCTATTTCTCACCACACTTTCTCTCTTAATATCTGAGTTGTGTTGACTTGTAATTGTGGTGGGAGTGGAAGATTTGACTGGTGCAACAATCAACCACGACTCTTCTCTGCTTCTAATTTCATCTTCATCATACCTTCTTCTGATTTTGTTGCTTAGGTTCTTGCTTCCAATTTCAATTTCAGAACCCCGCAGCAGCTTCTACTCCATTTTTCTACTGGTTTTTGTCTTTAATTATAGCTTTAAATTCCTCACCCCTATTTCTGCACAATCAACTACTGTCTGCACAATATGATATATTTTTTGCTTTTGCTTTTGTTATGCTTCTCGTTTTGTTGGGCAAAGAAACACTGTAAAATATTATTGAATAACTCTAAACTGTCACAGTTTCACCATCATTGAAAGAAAGTACTGTTATTGTGATCTTTATAAATAGAAAAAAATTGTATAGAAGCCTTGATGGGAAGCCACGGATTCAGCAATCACAATAATGGGCAGCAGCAACGGTTAGGCATAACAGAGCCTATCTCATTGGGTGGACCTACTGAATATGATGTGATCAAGACTCGTGAACTTGAGAAGGTTCCAATTTTCTTTAAATTTTTGAGCTTTTAAGTTGTTGTTACTGTGCTGAACATGGATTTCTGGATGTTCAGCACTTGCAAGATGCTGGCTTGTATGAGAATCAGGATGAGGCAGTTAGTAGGGAGGAAGTACTTGGAAGACTAGACCAGGTTGAATTTATTTTTGAATAGCACTTTTCAATCTGTGCTGTGTGATCCTATTAGATGATAAAAATCATCATAATATTTGATAAAATAGTTATAATTGATATGAAACAGTTCCTACCGAAAAGGTATTTATAACTGAAATCTAAAATATTATCTGAGATTATTTTTATATTTTTCATCATCTAATACCTATCAAGGAAACTGAACTGAGGATGTGCTGTTATAACGAGTTAGATTGTGAAAATTTGGGTCAAAACCATTAGTCGTGGGAAGGGACTAAATGAAGAACTGGTGCAAGAAGCAAATGCCAAGATTTTCACTTTTGGCTCATATCGACTTGGGGTATGAGGCTGCTTTATCTTTCAAATCTTTCCTTTTTTGCATGCACACTCATGCAGTGTACTTTAGGCATCTTTACACTCATCTTTGCACTATGTATCTATGTAACACACAAATACGAATACAAACATTAATACGACATGGATACAGATACGGACATTAATACGACATGGATACGGATATGCACTTCATGTAATATTTGAACATCTATAAACCAGGATTGTACTGTCATATATGACAAGAAGTTCCTGTAGATGAATTATGTTGTAATTATATCTTGTTTTATGTCGTTTTCAAAGAAAAATAATACTTTTACACTCTTTAAGAAATCTCACACACTTTACAGTCCACTTTCATAATATAGTAATACATATTAGATTTTAGTCAAAAAAGAAAGTAAATATTATTATTTTAAGCTTTCAATTCAAATGGGTGTTTTTTGGTGTATGTCAAAATATTGTTGAAAATTGTGAAAAAAAATGCAAATTTTAGTTACAGCTCTCAGTATATTTTACAGTTTTCATTCAACTTTTGTAGGTACATGGCCCTGGAGCAGATATAGACATTCTTTGTGTGGGGCCAAGATATGCATCCAGAGATGTATGATAATTTGTACCATTTTTTGGTTTAAGTATAGGTTTTTGAGGCTATATATTCCATCAGATAAACTGTTATTTGAGTTGGCCTTAGGAAGATTTCTTCGGCGAGCTGCATAAGATGCTATCTGAGATGACAGAAGTAACAGAGTTGCACCCTGTGCCTGATGCTCATGTACCAGTGATGAGGCTCAAGCTCAATGGCGTTTCAATAGATCTTCTATATGCAAAATTATCTTTGTGGGTCATTCCTGAAGTAAGTGATTTAAGCAAGATTAATAGGTTGAAGCTGTTTTTACATATTCTTTGGTTCTTAGTAATACTGGCTGCTGTTTGTGGGACAGAACTTGGATATATCACAGGAGTCAATATTACAAAATGCAGATGAGCAAACTGTCCGTAGTCTTAATGGTTGTAGAGTCACTGATCAGGTCTTGCGTTTGGTTCCAAATATTCAGGTGGTGCCTATAAATTTTAAAGAGTTTTTATGTTCAGCCTTTTTTGTCTTCCGTACTATGAGGTTCAAACACGTCTTTCATAGTCCGTGTTATAGATATGTATCGGACACCGACACTCGTAAGACACATATAAAACCAGTGAAGTGTCTAATTCAAAAAATATTTGTAAGATTTCTGATAATTCTAGCATGGTTCTAACACAATTTTAAAAATGAGAAATACATTAATTTTTTAAAAATTCAAATTTATTGTATAAACTTTTATTATGAATGTAAAAATAAGAACAAAGTCTTTTGAACCAGTCATGAAAAACATCTTTATGCTAAAAAAAACTAAAATATATTTGTACATATAAATCTTTATTATCAATTTATATAATTCATAATTTTATAATATATAGATCCGTGTTTCCGTATTCTATATTTTAGAGATTACATGTATCTTCGTGTTTGTACATATATCAGTGTCATGTTAGTATCTCTGATACATATTCCTTATCATTGTTTTTTTTTTTGAAGTGCAGAATTTTCGTACAACATTGAAGTGCATGAAGTTTTGGGCAAAGCATCGTGGTGTTTATTCGAATGTGTGACAGAGATCTTACTCTAGATTACTTGTTTGGTGTTCTTTCTCTGTTTTGGCTCCAACTTCTTCACTGTTATTTCAAAGACTCAATCAATACACTAATTGGTCTACTCTTGTTGGGTTGGTTTCAATTTGGTCCCATCTTTTGAGATCAACCCCATAACAATGGAAAGAATTAGTATATTATGCCTATTTCTAATGTTCTAATTACTCAGTTACTTAATGTGCAGGTTACAGGTTTTCTTGGTGGTATAAACTGGGCATTGCTTGTTGCACTAATATGTCAGCTATTTCCTAATGCAGTTCCCAATATGTTAGTGTCTCGATTCTTCAGAGTATATACCAAGTGGCGTTGGCCAAATCCAGTAATGCTTTGTGGCATTGAAGAGGGATCACTTGGCCTTCAAGTTTGGGATCCTAGAAGATATCCCAAGGATAGATCCCATCTAATGCCAATAATTACTCCTGCTTATCCTTGCATGAACTCTAGCTACAATGTGTCCTCAAGCACATTGCGTATTATCATGAAGGAATTTCATAGGGGAAATGAAATATGTGAGGTATGGTGCTATGAGTTGGCTTTATGTTCTTTTTGTTAAAAATCTGATGTCGATTAGAGATTATGAGATTTCATAGTATATAAATGTAGACAAACCTTATTTTATAAATTGGTTTTATGAGATTGAGTTAGACTTAAAGTTCACTTCTTAATATGGTATCAAAATCATTAAAATTGTTTGTTGGGATTATCAGGTCACCCGTTATCGTACCACCCATAATATATAATCACACATACGAGTTATTAGATTTTATGAGGTTGAGTTAAGCTTAATGGTGTAATCTTCATTAAGCTGTTCATTTTCTTGCATTTTGACAATCTCACCACTACTTTTTCTTAACAATGATTTTTCTTACTGTGATATTTGAGTGGCTTAATGCTATGCCTCTCATATTTGTAGGCTATGGAGGCTAACAAGGCTGATTTGGGACACTCTTTTTGAGCCTCATCCCTTTTTTGAAGCTTATAAGAATTATTTGCAGATAGACATATCAGCAGAGAATGCTCACGATCTCAGAAAATGGAAAGGGTGGGTTGAGTCTCGTCTGCGCCACTTGACATTGAAAGTATGCCATTGTTCATTGTTTTTTGTTTCACATATTTTTTCCGAAAAATGTTACTTTTGACATCTATAAATGGAAAGATACCCGTTTATAACTATGATTTGTTCAAGATACCAGTTGTACAACTGTGATTTGTCCGAGATACTCAGTTTAAAATTGTGATTTATCGAGTACAATTCTAAAATTGGTTCATTTCAGCAAAAGAATATTTCTTCATCCAGTTGTAATATGTTACAGGATTTTCAATGTATCAACACTCATTTAACTTAACTGTTGTCTAAACATTTAGATTGAGAGGCACACCTATGACATGCTTCAGTGTCATCCACATCCTGGTGACTTTCCTGACAAATCCAGACCTTACCACTGCTCCTACTTCATGGGACTGCAACGTAAGCAAGGTGTTCCTCTGAGTGGTGCTCAGAAGTTTGATATAAGAACAACTGTTGAAGAATTTAAGCATTCTGTGAACATGTACACTCTATGGAAACCTGGAATGGATGTGCATGTCTCCCATGTGAAACGTGATAGTATACCCTCCTTCGTTTTTCCTGGTGCTGTTAGACCTTCACACCCATCTAAAGTAACTTGGCACAGTAAGAGGAGTTCAGAATTAAGTACTTTTGGCCATGCTCATGCAGAAGAGTCTGAAGAAGGTAAAGTTTTTGTATTGGGAGGAAATGGTGATAGGAAGAGAAAAGTAGGTGAAGATAGTGTGGATAGCTTGAGAAGTTCGAAGTCCCTTGCATCTTTGTCTCCCTGCAGCAGGGAAGTTGATGAAGATGGAAATCCTGATAGCATTGGTAGTTGTTGGTATGAGAAATGTGATGACTCAGAAATGAATGGTAGTGGTGAAGAACAGGGTGAGAAACCTGATTTGGAAGATGGTGAAAAGGTAGCCATTGAGAAGATTAAGTGTGGTTCATGTGATTCACTTGCACAGCATGTCTTTTCAGAGGAACCTGATGAGCTCACACCACCATTATTAACTGGGATGCCTGCACCTGTGCCACAGAAGAAGCCCCTTATCAGGTAAACTGTAGCTTGATCAAATTATATATATATATATATATATATATATATATATATATATCATTAAAAAATCATTTAATAAAAACTAATTTTAGAGATAATAATAATTAGTCATTATATTAACTAGATTAAATATCATTTTATAAACTAAAAACATTATTGATATCTAAAATAGTTTCTATTATTAATAAAAATTGATAAAATAGTTTTTAAATTGGTTTCTAACTATTTGCTATCAAAGTTTTAGTTATTAACTACTTATATTCTAAAATAGATTTTTAGTGATTAATTTAAAATTTAAAATATTAGTAGAAAAAACTTTGATAACTAATTTAGATATCAATTTATAAGCCATTTTATAATATTTTATTAATAATAGAAATCATCAATAATTTTTTAATCTTTAAATTAATATGTAATTTAGTTAACATAGTGATTAATTATTTTAATATCTATATTTGATTATTATTTAATGATTTTTTTTAAGTATATATATATAATTTTAGTTTTAAATCTTTTAAAAGTAATAAATTATGTCTCTTTTTTAACTTTGATCTTGTAATGTGATTACAATTTTAAAAGTTAAATTAATTATTAATTAAATCTTGATAAAAATAATTAAATATTAATTAAATTAGATGATATTTTGATTTTATTGGTATAATTGATTAATTGAATTGGTTAGTTATGATAAGAATTCTTAAAAAGTTATGATAAAGATGAATTGTGTTATTATTGAATATTTAAATTGACATTTTCATTCTCATCTTCTTAAGTTTTCTTTTTCAATTATGTAGTGCTTTACATTTCCAATCGCTTAAACCCTCAAATGTAGAGTTTCTACATGAAAAGTATTAAAGATGAAATAATATGCATGTATAGTATAAGAATCGACTAATAAATTTTAGAGAAAACTTATAAGTTTTGGTTTCAAGAAAAATATTGAAAAATCATAATGTATAGATAGAGCTTCATTAACACTTCTTAGGGAGAAAAATAAAAATGAAAAGTAAAATTATTTCTGTATTAGTTAAAATGAATTTATGAAACTTATTTTATATTAACTTCTCCAAAAGTATAATTTTAAATTGTGTAAAAGCTAATTTTAATTACTTTATTTATTTATTTTTCTAAACCTAGGTTTTTCAAAAGAGTGCTTATTTTTCTTTGTGTGATCTGCGTGAAATTTAGGTGGTTAACTATTATTTTTTCTTATTTACAGGTTGAAGTTCACCTCTTTAGGGAAAGCTGGTGATTGAAGTCTACCTTCTTATAAAAAGTTGGTGATTGAAGTTCATTATACTACATAGAACAAACGGTTGGAGATCCCATATCGACTAGAGATTAAAGTCTTTCATTGTATATAAGTGAGTGCAAACCTCAACCCTATGAGTCGGTTTTATGGGGGTATCACACCGATACCAAAATAATTAGTTGCAATAGTAATGTTTAACTACCAATTATTTAGTTTCTAAATTTAGTAGCAAAAACTTTGGTTGCTAATTAAATACCAATTTATAAACTATTTAACAATTATAAAAATTAATTTAGAAACCATTTTTTTTTAAAATTATGATTTTCTTGTAGTGAAAGATTTATGTGCACAAGTATGTTTTAGTTTTTTTAACAGAAAATATTTCTCATGATTGATTCAAAAGGATTTATTCCTTATTTTCATAATCATATTATAAATTTATACAATAAATTTAATTTTTTAGAAAATTAATGTATTTTTTTAAAATTATGTTAGAACTAGAATTTTCAGAAATCCAACAAATATTTTTTGAATTTGACATTTCACTAATCCATGTCCTACGAAGTGTCATATGAGTGTCGATGTCTGATACGTGTGCTCGACACTCCAAGTCTCATAGGTTGTGACACGCTTCAAGACTTTTCTACTCTTGATAATACATATAGATATTAGTAAATAAATTGGTATAAAAAATAAAAAATTGTTTTTGTTCTTACAAGGTTGAGATCCTAATAGAGTGACTCCTTTTGTCTTCGTCTTTCAGGTGTGGTGGTCTCATGTTGGTTCTTCCTTTCTCCAAACCGAATGGGATACATGCTAAGACACTTCGATGATCAAGTCAGTCTGAGTACAATATGCAAGTGAGTTGAGAGTGAAAAATTACCTTTGGTATAGGAGTCTCCTCTAATATTTATTCTTTTTAAATGGGTGACTTGCATATGAGCCCAACTGTGCCTTCATCATAATTTACTATTAAGTATAATTTAATTACTATTAATTATAAATTTATAGGTTATGTTCGAATTAGAAAATTATTCGACCTTCTCAACTTAGAAGAGAGATTTGATTTCTGGACAATCCAATAGTCCAGTTTCTATTGTGACGGATATAATCACACTAAAATCAAATGTCTCATTAATTATTAGACGATAACTTCTAACATTAAACAAATTCTAAACTAAATTTAATATTTTGATGAATCATGATTTAATTATTCAATCAATAAAATTTATATTTTCTCCCATTTTATTTTATATGCTGTATTGTTAATATTTTTCACACTGTTTATTAACCCTGGTATTATTTAAATAGGCCCATTTCATAAAGTAATTTATTATAATTTATAAAAAATCTTTTAAAATTTTCTATTAAAACTACAGTTAGTTAATAATAAATAATTATTTAAATTAAGAATCATTTATCAAACTTTCCTAATAAATCTATTTTTTAATTATTCCTACTCATAGATAAATTTCACATTAATTTTTTATAGTAACAATTTTAAATTAAATAATAATAACAATTATTAATTAATTCATTTAATATTAATTCTTATTAAATATTTTTATTAGTTAACAACTTTGAATATGACTTTTATTTATTATTAAAAGTTAATTATTTATGAAGAACTTAATAATTTATACCAATAATACACTGTCAGGGTGTCCATTAGATCATGCATAGAGATAAAATTAATTTATTCCCTATGTCACTCACCACATTCATGTACTATTTAATTCAACATTAAAGTCAATGATGTGTTTGTTATATTGGTATAATTACCTAATTTTTTTAATTTTTATTAAATAGTTTTCTTAATAAAAAAATTATTATATTTAATTAATTTTTATAAAGACCATTCTTCTACAACTCAAAAAAGAAATAAAGACACTACAAGAAAATCATGAAATAGAAACTAATTTTTAGAGACCAAAATAATTAGTTACAATGGGAACTAAAATAGAGACCATTTTAGAAACTAAAAAGAAAATTGGTTTCTAAATTAGTTTCTATTATTTTCTATTATTGTTAAATAGTTTCTAAATTGGTATCTAATTAGCAACCAATGTTTTTGCTACCAAATTTAGAAACTAAATAATTGGTAGTTAAAATCTTAGTTGCTAATTAGATACTAATTTAGAAACTATTTAACAATAATATAAAATAATAGAAACTAATATAGAAACCAAATTTCTTTTTAGTTTCTAAAATGGTCTATAATTTAGTTACTATTACAACTAATTATTTTGGTTTCTACAAATTGGTTTCTATTTCATGATTTTCTTGTAGTGATAGGATGAATATTGGAATAACATCCACTTGCAAACAAAGGCACTAGAAGGTGTAGGATTCTCAAGATTTTGAATAACATTTTTGTATTAAAAATGTTTTAATTAAAAATAATAAAAAATCATCTAATTAATTGTACACATAAATAATTATTTTCTCCAAGTAATTTTTTTTAATTATATACTAGAAATAAAAGTCAAGAATGCTTATTTTATGTAAAATATATAATAAATAACAGACTGATTAAAAACTATAATTTTTTGTTATTATTGTTCAGTACTAATATAGTTTATATATTTCTTTTTTTCTCCAATCCACTAAAATTGTAACAAAACATCAACTCTTAAAACAGATAATATCTTAAATAACACAATTGATTTTATCAATGATTTCCCTAACAGTGATTGAGTTAGCGATATTATATTTCCAACTTGAGGTCGAAACATATATTATATATTTCACCCTAAATAATTTTAGTTTGCAACTTCTAACAAATTTTCTCCATTGGTGGATGCACCTATCAAGTGTGAAGCGTGAAGAGGTGTGAGTGGACACAGGTGTGTGAGGACAACAGCATCATGATTCATGTGGCCACACACTTTCTCACATTTGATCTCTTATGTTAGATTCAGACCCATCTGTGGCCATTCAATGAATCACTGTTACTTTTTTACTTCCATCCTTTTTGCTTGGTGAAAATTAATGAGTTTTGTAATGAGATGATCATGTGCACTTTCTTTCACCCTTTTGATTTCTGTTTAAGACCAGACATTTAGATATACTCACGATTCCTTCATTATCAGAAGCCTTTTCTGTTCCAAAAACCTCGTACCAAAGCAAGTGTTTGTCGGCGGCATGGAGAAGGAGCAGTTTGAGCTTGTGCTGGTGCCGTTGGGTCTGTTGGTGTTCCTCATGTACCATATATGGCTTGTCTATTCCATCGTACACAACCCTCTTCGAACTGTTATTGGCCTTAATGCTGAGTCTCGCCATCAGTGGGTTTTTGCCATGATGAGTGTGAGTGTTTTACATCATCACTTTTTCTCTCTCTCTTTCAATTCATAGCTGCTACTATAAGTTTATGCTTTGAATATGTGGTTGCAAAGTTTTGATTGCAAAGGATGACCACACCACACAGTTGGGTCATTGATGGTTTTTGGAAAAGTTGTTTCTTTTGGATAAAATCAGTGTTGTCCTTACTGTTCATTGATTACAAAGTACTTGTTTCTATCCATTTCATAACTGTGTGGTGTCTCTTTCAATTCATAACTGCTACTATAAGTTTATGCTTTGAACATGTGGTTACAGAGTTTTGATTACAAAGGATGACCACACCACACAGTTGGGTCAATCATAGTTTTTGGAAAAGATGTTTCTTTTGGATAAAATCAGTTTTTCCTTACTGTTCATCAACCATCCCTACTATGGAGAACTAAAGTTCAGATATTTACTGGAAAATATGTAAACAATTAAATGCTTGTCAACATTTAGGACAGGATTGTTTTTGAAGATGATGCGTTTAGAACAGAAAATCATCCAGTTATGTGCTTCAGAACTGATCATTTAAGTTGTGACTTACTCACTTGATTCTGTGATTTTCTTGTTTTATGAAATGTTGGGTGTTCAATTCTGAATAGAAGCCCAGGTGTTTGAATTAATGTCCTCCTTTGTGGTGAGGCTTTTGTCGTTTGATATGAAATTGGCAATCCAACTTGAAGTTTACTGTTTCATTGTTATTACTGAGGAATTCAAACTATTTTCTGGCCCATTGTGTAGTTTGTGTGAGTTGTTTGGTTTGGTGATTGAAAGGTATTGTGTTGGAGTATTTGTTTTTGGCTCTTGACTTATTAGAGGTTTTGAGCATTATGTAATTATATATAAGGGTTGGAATATTACTCGAGTATTACATTTTATTTTATTTATTTATTGATGAGAAAAAAAAAGAAAAACTGAGGAATCCAAACTAGTTATTTTTATGATGATTCTAGCAGGGGATTTTTCCTCTTTCTTGTTGAGTCAAGTGCAGCAGCATATTTCTTATTTCTCCTTCCACACTATTTTTCACTCCAACCAAGCATATCCTATGTTTCTTCCCATTTGGCTCTTTTTGTTCTTGTTTTTCTCTCAATTCTCTCTTGTTATCTTCAAGGTTAGAAAGCTTTCTTGTTTGACTCCACTACTGTTAATTTGAAATGGTCAAAGCATCAAGTTGTGAAACTGAAAGAGATGGCAGAAAGTTAATAATAATAAAATCATGAAACAACTGCTACCATTTGTTTTTATACACTTCCCTTACACGAGGCCATGCTTTTGGCATACATTTAATTGCATTGATAGTGTAAAAAAATCAGAAGAAGACTCAACTTAAGAATTCAACAGAGTTAAGCAATCCCTTGTTGTTGTGTTATTGTCCTTTCCTTACAACATAGTAAAGGGTTTGTCTTTGACAAAATATCCTTACTGCTTGTGCTGACAGATGATTGTTGTTATTTAAGATGTCAGTCTATCTGAAATGTCAAGTTGCATAGTGATGTCTAACATGAAAGTTTTTATAAAAAAATTACCTGCTAATGTATATTTGGTTGAGATAGCCTTTTGAGGCTCTAATTTCCTGAGACATTCACTGTCTTCTACTTCCATTCCTTTTCCCATAAAATATCAGTCTTAGAAGCTATGAAAATGAGTTATGGAATTGATTGTGTTGGTATATTTTCAGGAACCGATGAAGAATGGGGTTTTGGCAGTGCAAACTATTCGCAACAATATCATGGCATCTACTCTTCTATCTACAACAGCCATCACACTCAGTTCACTGATTGGTATTTTTGCTAGCAGTACCTGGACTGATGACACCTCTTCCACACCTTTCGGTCATAGTTCAATCAAACACATTTCTGTCACCATTTGCTTCCTCATTGCATTCTTATGCAATGTGCAGTCCATAAGATACTATTGCCATGTGAGTTTCTTGATCACTGCACCAACACTCAGAGACAAAAGGGAGTATATGGAATACATTGCTGTGACTTTGAATCGTGGGAGCCATGCTTGGTCTATTGGACTTCGAGCATTTTACCTGTCATTTGCATTCTTCCTCTGGATCTATGGGCCCATAGCCATGTTTGCATGCTGCTGCTTGACGTGTCTTGTTCTGTTCTTCTTGGATACAACAGCTAAAATCACAAGGAATATTATTCATAGTAACTCATTCAGGAAAGAGAGGGGAACCCATGATGTAGAGTCTTCTGTGGAACCTGATTATCATCCTTTACCTGCTAACAATTTGTATCAAAACTCAGATGTCAATCATGTATGATATGAGTACTTATAGATGTAACAAATTTGTATGTTCCAATTGAGATATATGAACATGTGCCAGAGTTGTGAGAATGATTGAATGAGTACTAGGTAGTCATTTTTGTTTACTGGTAGTAGAGTTCATTTTCGTGGTCTTTGTGTTAGTTACATTTCACTTCCTTGGGATGAACTTACACTCATGTACCTACTTACAATTGTCCCAATCATTTTTTTCTGTACAATTCAATCTCTCACTCGCCTACAACAAAATGTATAATGAAAAAGTATAGACAATTTGATTAGTTATTGTACCGGTTCGTACGGGAAATCCAGCGGTTGGTCAAGAACGACTAACACAACTAAATTCATTATGTCAAAGCATAAGATTAACAAAACTAATCAGTGGTCAAACATTAGATAATACACTCTTAATCATGATCCAAAATCCTAATCCGGCCCACTAATAAAGGGTATATGATAATCATATAAATAGGCACAAATTCCAAGTATTAGGCACGTCGTCATTCAGTACTAATAGCACTGATTGTCAAATACCGAAATCTCACTTGAACGTCAGAGTGCTTTTTACAGGTATCATCCGAGCTTGGTTTTCATGAAAACAAGGAGTAAAGAAGTGAAAGGAGAGCACAAAGACGGTTTTAAGAAGAGGTAAAGATAAAGCGACCGAGAAAGAAGACAATCGTTTTCTTGGTTCTAACTTTCTAGAATAGAATAGTTATGATTCATAAAAGGACCTTAGATAACTAGACTGTATTTTGTCAAGTTGTCGCCACATGGACCATATGACAGCAAACCAAAAGCTGCCATAAATTCTTGAGTTTCCTTTCTCATCAAACCATATGCTGCTAATAGAAAGAAGACCAAAAAAGAAGTAAAAGAACAATTGATGAAAAGATGTTAAAGTGTTTGTTTTAAAAGAGAAACAACAAGAACAGTCCATCTGCTTGTGTTGGAAACTTTGTTCAAACTAAGATGACCTACAGAGGACAGCTGTTAATACTTAATTGTAATTTGTAATATTATATTTATGATGATTCATGCATCACTGAGCACACTAAGACGTATTTTGGATAAATTAAAACACTACATGGACAGGAATGAATTAAACTAAAAGTTGAAATCAAAATTGATGGTAATCAATATTTTATATAAAATTTTATTTAAATTAATTTTTTTATATATTATTTAATTTATTAAACTATATTTGATATTTACTTTATTTTGTTGAATGTTAAAATTTTATTTCAATTTTATTATTTTTTATTATCCAAAAAGTGATATAATGACTATAATCAAATAAATAGATTTAAAATAAAAATTTATAAAAATTAAATTAAATTAAAAAATGATAAATTAGTATCAATCTATTCTATGATTAAAAGTTATCAATTTTAGCTCGTATAACTTTAACCAGTCAACCTGATCCGTCTTGATTTTTACGAACCAATAACATATCGAACTAAATCAACCCGTTTGACATCACTAATGATTGTTAGAAAAAGTTAATTTTTGAAATTATAAAAAACAAAGTGAAATAGAAGATGTCAAGTAGTTATATAAGGTGGTTGAATATTTCGTATATTATTATTCTACATTGGTAAATAAATTGACCTAATAGAATAGAACCATTAGACCAATATAAAAATATAGGTCAACATCACATAAGCTAAATTAAGTTTTAATGCAAGCTTAGACCAATATAAAAATATAGGTTAACATCATATAAAAATAAGTTATCTCAGAGAAAATGAATTTAATTTTGATGACGCACGCAGAGCTTTGATTTGCAGAATTAACAAAAAAATTGGTCGTCTCTTGACTCTTCATCTTCTTGTGGAAGCGAGGATTAGCTCATAGTTCATCCGAAGGCACTACAGAGAGTTGTGAAGAAGTTGATTTCTGGAATCGTTCTTGAAACTGTTTGATGAAATGTTTATTCGGAATTGGCACTTTAACGAAGCTCGAGTCTTTGAAACATCTTGATGTTGGAAACAATTAACTCATTTTTCTCTTCCTAGGCATTAGATAGCTTGAACTTTATTATATGAGTTTGAGTTTATTTTCGGCTACTGGACGTGGATCAACTTTCGATTTTTGGATATAAGATCACTCTCAGATGGATGTGTATATCTATAAGAGATACTGATTATAAAGTCAGAATCAATTTATTCAATTATCAGATAAAATTACTCTACTATTAAATCACTTATTTATAATGATTGTCGTTGAACTTTAACTTTATTAGACTTTTATTTTTCATACAACTATAATTGTAGTGTTTTGTACTTATTTATTAAACTTTGATATAGTGTTATTTTATTTTATTATTTATTTATATTCTTATAACTTTCAGTATTTTAACTGTCTTTTGATGTGGGGGTGGTGGTTATAGACAAAACCACTTCGTTTTCCTCTGTTTCAACTTTCTTGGAACCCATCTAAGATTACCTACACATGGCAACTTTCAATTACTTAATTGTAAGTAATTTGTAATGTTATGTTTACGATGATTCATGCATCACTGAGGGATTAGTGCCTTTGGCTACGTGTAATCCACACACTTTAAACTTTTTAGACAACTTAAAATACTACAAGGAAGTTATCTAAACCACCACATCATTCACTATGCTCATCAAATAAGTTATTTCTCTGGTTGTTCTATTTTTTTTTCTTATTATTACTATGGTTTTTTAATTTTAATCCATTATTAAGTCTCATTCTCATTAGTTTATGGAATAAAAATATGAATAACGGTATAATAAGTGTCTTTTAGGGTTGTTATAATAAATAAGAAAATAATCAAATTGTTAAACTATGTATTTTAATTATTACCAACTAATCTTATTTAAAGATGAGAAACTAATTTTGACAGACGGTGTTCTTCCTAAAAAGCACATAGAAACAGTTTTGAACAGTTTCCAGTGATAACAAAAGCAACAAAAGAGGATTTCTCCAATTGGACCTGACACCATGGAATGAATAGCATATTATCTCTATCTCAATTTCAGTTCTTTTTTAGTTTCTTTAGCTAAATTAGTCAAATCAAATCATTACAGATTTTACATCAAGATTAGTAATTTTATAGTATATATATAAATGGGTGCAAAATCTCATCTTCTAAACTGATTTTATGAGATTGAATTAAGTTTAAAATTTACTTCTAAATATGATATCAAAATTATTTTAAATCTATCTTAACGATCTCATCTTCTAAACTGATTTTATGAGATTGAATTAAGTTTAAAATTTACTTCTAAATATGATATCAAAATTATTTTAAATCTATCTTAACGATTATTTATTAATTTTATCAGATCACCAGCTATCGAACACAGCAGTCTCGTAATTAATCTTATAATCACCAGCTCACAACACCCTCATAATATATAGTGGGAAAACCTCACCGGTTGTATAAGGTATCACGAGTTGGTAACATCCGTAAGGGGGTTGAGTTACACTTGGTGGAGAGGTTATAACACTTTTTAGGTGGTTTGATTGAGAAAGAATTAATTATACAAATAGTGTTCTTTCCCAACTTTTATTCAGTCGAAATAAATGGATTTTATTTTAATTTTTGCAAACTTTATGAGTTAAAAGTGCAATGGGGATCTTTCTTTTTCTTGTAATGGAGGAAAAGAAGAGAAGGTTTTGTGGGTGGAAAGGTCAAGGTGGACCAATTTGAGTTCACTAAGCTTACAACTTTTGATTGGTTATGTTATGAGCTAAATTGGTGATTTGTGAAAAGGTAAAGTTTGCAGTTTGAAGAGGCAGCATGGAAGAACGTGAGGTAGACTACCTGTTGGTGCCTCTGGGTGTGTTGGTGTTGGGAATCTATCACGTTTGGCTTCTCTTCACTATAATCCGCCACCCATCTCACACTGTCATTGGCTTGAATGCTCAGTCTCGTTACCAATGGGTTCTTTCTATCATGGCAGTCAGTATTCTGTTTCTCTCATTTTCTCTATTTATCACTTCCCACATACTGAGATTTTCCATGGACTACTGATATTACTGAATAGTTTATATAAGTGGTGGATAACCTTGAGTTCTTCAACTAGTTTTAGGATTGAGTTAGACTTAAACTTAGATTCTAGTATGTAATCAGAAAACCTATCTTAATAGTTGTTATTATCAGAAAACCTATCTTAATAGTTGTTGTTAGACTTGTCTAGATACCTGCTATATCAGAGAGAGTATATCAGAGAGAGTGTATCTCATATTGATTAATATCATTTTGTGTTAAGATTTCAACCCAGAATCAGATAGAAAGCATATTGATTAGTAATATGACAAAAATAGTGTATATAAGTTAGGGGTAACTATTACCTCTTGAGTTAACATTTGGATTGAATTAGAGTCAAATCCAAATGCTAATATGTTGTCTCTCACTTTGATATGCAACTGGGCATGTGTTATTCTTTTTCATGAAGACCATTTTTTTTGTACAATGACCTTTTTGAATATTTGTCTCAGGGTAACTATCTGTTAATAGAATTTTTTACTAGCTTATGGTGTTGAATTAGACCCAAACACAAATATGAAGAGGTTGTTTCTCACTCTGAGTTGTGAAACTGTGCATTTGTTGTTCTTATTCATAAAGATAGTTTATCTTGTAAAAGAACAGTTTTGAATGTCTTTAGGAACTACCTGTTAATAGAGCTTTATGCTAACTTTTGGAATTGAGTTAGGTCCAAGCCTAAATGCTAAGCTGTTGTCTCTCTTACTGAGATGTGCTACTGCACATGTGTTGTTTCACAAAGAGTGTTTATTATCTTGAACAATAACAGTTTTGAACATTTGTCTTTAGGAAACTACCTGTTAATAGAACTTTAGCTAACTTTTGGAATCGAGTTAGGTCCAAGCCTAAATTCTGAGATGTTTCTTACTGAGATGTGCAACTGCACGTGTTGTTCTTACTCATATAGACTGTTTATCTTCTACAATAACAATTTTAAGTATTTGTCTTTAGGAAACTACCTGATAATAGAATTTGGGGTATCTACCTCTTGAGCTAACCTTCAGAGTAATGTTAAAATCCAACTACTAAGATGTTGTCTCTCACTCTGGTATGTGCAATTGTGCATGTGTTGTTCTTATTCATAAAGACAGTTTATCTTGTCGAAAATTACTGTGCAAATCCAGTAATAACACTTGTTTTCTAGATTTTGTGTGTTCTTGTGTCCTATGTAGCACAAACACTGATACGACACAGACACAGATATGAAAATACGTATAATGTAGGACACGTCATTTAAGAGGCGTGTCTGATCCTCATAGCTTGTGTCTACTCAGTTGTTTGCATTTTAGCAAGTATAGTATAATTTTACTTACTGAGACAGTAGTTTCCTGAACAAACTCCCTTTGCATTGTTTTCAGGATCCTTTGAAAAATGGGGTTTTGGGTGTTCAAACAATCCGCAACAATATCATGGCATCAACCCTTCTTGCTACAACAGCAATCACACTCAGTTCACTCATTGGTGTTTTTGCAAACTATGAATCAGATACCAAGTTAGTTTATGGCAACAAAAGTTCCCTCAATTCTTCAATCAAACGCCTCTGCATCTCACTATGCTTCCTTGTTGCTTTTCTATGTAATGTGCAATCTATCAGATACTATGCACAAGTGAGCTTCTTGATCACCACACATGCACTGAAAGGCCAAAGGGATTTCATTGAATATGCTGCAAGATCCTTAAACAGGGGGAGTTATGCTTGGTCTCTAGGCTTGCGTGCCTTCTACTTTTCATTTCCTCTTGTTCTTTGGATTTATGGGCCAATACCTATGTTTGCTTGTTCCTGCTTGACATCATTTATTTTGTACTTCTTGGACACAACCACTCAAATCACACGAGATCTTCACACCAAGTCATTCAATAAGAGGGAAACTGGGTGCACAGAAGGAGCCTAGTTTCATCATTCTAACTGTCCTTGAACTTAATAATCTTTTAGCTCATAGTAAAGTTCAATTGTAGGTTTTCTATGTTCATGTAATGATACTATTATTGGTTAACTATTGTACAGTGTTCATTGGAAAGTATTTGTAGCATATTGAAGTATTCTTTTCCCTGTTTTTGAAGGGAAACATTGTTTTTTGAGTGCTGGGGAAATTTACTACAAAGAGTGATATATGTATGATTGGAGGAAATGATAATAATTGGTTAGCAGGATCAAAGCCCATATATTTTATCCTGTTAGGTTGGCTTCTATATGAGGGCAAATTCTCTCTGCAACATATCAGTTCAATATCCAATCTGTCATTAAAAATGACGAAAATGTTCATGCGAAATGAAGAAAATAACCTTTTAAAATTCAAAATAAAAAGGTTGCATGTTGGAAATACTACATCGACTAGATATTAGAGTCTTTCATAGTATATAAATGGGTGCAAACCTCATCTCATTGAGCCGGTTTTATGGGGTTGAGTTAGGCTTAAAGCCCACTTCTTAACATTGCAGAAATTGAAATAGGGCAGGAAGAACTTGGCTTATATGAATCACTGAATTTGTCTGTAAGATGGGACATTCATAACAGAACAATGTTACATGATGAGGGCAACATGATGGCAAAAGATATCAGCTACCAATAGGCTAGCTAACCTATCAGATACTCTTATCAATTCTATAGTCTGCCATATCTTTCTTAACATAGTAATCCAAAATAAATTTGTGCATCCAAAGCTTTTACCTGTCCTTGGCAAATGCCTGCTTTCAGAATGACACTGTAAAGTTTGTTTGTGAATAAAATAACTACATAATAGCTACCATTTTATATATTAAGAAGGAAGATTGAGTAAATAGCTTCACTTTACAAGAATTATGAAACAGTAAATGCTTTTTAATTTTATTACACTAATATATCCACTAGTGTTAAATGATACTGTACTCGATATAGGTCGAAAGGTTGAAGGCCAATAATAAGACAAAAAAAATTAAACAAAAATGAATAAATAATTAAATAATAAAACAATGTAGCAAAGTCCATTAAATAGGTCTAAATATGTACAGTATATTTAATAAATGTAAGGTACGAAGAGTAAAAGTGTAATTGGATTTTAAGCCCAACAAGTGAATACTAATACTATAAATAGGTGATTAACTTAAGAGGTAAATAGAGTAAATTTTAGATTTCTTCTTCCTGCACCCCTACATTTTTCTTCCTGCACCCCCACAATTTTTTATATCCCGAAATTGTTCTTGACCTTTTATTTGAAAAAGGGCACCGTGGTTACCGGAAATCGGGATCTGGAAGTGTGCTATGGATTCATCAATCCAGAACTGAATCATTTTTTTTTTCGGATGAGGGGATGTTTTGGAAGCAAATTTTGCATAAATTATTGATTTCTGGATTGCTGAATCCGAAAGCCTAATTTTGTTACGGATTGGTGGATCCGAAATGTTTTTTTTTTTAATTATGGATTTTTGAATCCGGAATGCATATTTTTGTTACGGATTGATAGATTCAGAATGCTTTTTTTGAATGATGGATTTTTGAATGTGAAATGCATATTTTGAATTACGAATTGGTAGATCCGAAATTTTACCAGAAGTGCCAATCCAAAAATTTTCCGGATTCCATAATCCAGAATGCAAAAAAATAAATACAGCATTTTAGGGTTTTTAAAAAACAATAGGGATAATTTGGTCTTTGCATAACATTGTGAGGGTGTAAGAAGAAAAATGTAGGGGTGTAGGAAGAAACTGCCTAAATTTTATCTGATAATTAACTAAAAAATCGATTCAGACTTTCTCATCGGAACTTCTTACAGGTACACACTGTCCAAGACCTGACATTGAGCCCAACAATCGAGAGTTCAAGTTGATCGAGTCCAACCAGTGCGAATTCATAACCTACATCTAAACCTAAGCCCAAATCAAAAGGCCCGATCCCAAATTTAAAGACTGTGAAGCCGAGAAGTTTAGAGGAAGAGAAGTTAATTGCTTTTCTTGGCCTTGTAAGAACATATACCAACATCAATTTTTCAATGTACCCCTTATTTGGAAAAGTGATATTTTGAGAACTTAAATCTGGAAGAATGTGTTTTGCCTTAAAAGCACAAAGAGAAACAGTTCTCAAGGGTTTCCACATAGTGATAACAAAAGCAACAAACTGGACCTTAAAAGTATGAAGAGAACGACCCAATGGAATTGTAACTTTATCTCTAACTCCATTTCTTTTTTTGGTTCTTGAGCCAAATTCAGACACAATCAGATCATAATTGGGAACCTCTCTAGACAGGTGAAAAGGGAAACAGCTATTCTCTGGGACTCTGAGAATTAATTATACAATGAATAAATATCACTTATGAATCACAAACCATGATCTACAAAAAAGGCTAGAACTCAATTGGTTGAACACATATGTGAGAGTTGTTGTAAATCCCATTATAGTTGAATTTCTATTTGTATGACTATATATTAAGAAATGAACATTAAACTTAACTCAACCAAAATCAACTTATATGAGATAAGGTTTGCACCTACTTATATTATGAAATGTTACTTAACATTTCTAACTAGCCTATTTTATCTTTACTTTACAAGGTTTTTTGTGAATGGAAAAGTGGGTTGTAAAAGACCATTGTAGGATAACTAATTTGAATTCTAGACTATAATTTTGGAGGGGATTTGTTGGTTATGTTATGAAGTAGTGAATGGTGAAAGGTAAAGTTTGCAGATTGAAGAGGCAGCATGCAAGTACAGGAATTAGACTATGTAATGGTGCCACTGGGTTTGTTGGTGTTGGGAATGTATCATGTTTGGCTTCTGTACACTATAATCTGTTACCCTTCTCGCACTGTCATTGGCTTGAATGCCAACTCTCGTTACCAATGGGTTCTTTCCATCATGGCTGTCAGTATTCTCTCTCTACATTTATCTATTTTATCTTGTACAATATTTGTCTTGGCATCATATTCTGGTTATATCACTGGTCAACATGAGACATCTAACTTTTTGCTATTTGATTGGAAATAGATTGATGGGTTTTGTTTCCCAGGTTTTTCGAATTTGACAAGTGTTTAATTAGTACTTTAAGAACAACTATGGATTGCTTCTTAGTTGGTGTTCTAGAGTAGAAATTTGGAATCCAATGCACTTGTTATGTTAATTAGTTACACTTTGATAAGCTCATTATCAACTGCTTAAGTCCCTGCATATGGTGTTATACCTACTTGAAAGTTTTTGACAGGTATTTTACCTAGACTGTTTAAAATAACATTTTTTTATAGATATTGTAGTATATTTTGAAGTTACTTGTTAAAGTAGACAATGAACCATACACTTGTACATGTTGGAGTTAAAGTGTGGGTTGGACTGTTTCTTCCTGCACCTCCATATCTTTTTCTAGTACCTCCATACACAACATAAAATACATTTTTATCTTTCTTGTGTCACCCCATAGAATAACTTTTGGATTATGTAATCCGGAAACGCATTTGAAAAAAGACTTTCAGATTACATAATTCGGAAGTTAAAAAAGACTTCCGGATTATGTAATCCGTAAAGTAATCATGCATATAAAAAAAATTCCAGATTATATAATCTGGAAGCTAATTACAAATTTGAAAAATGACTTCCGGATTATGTAATCCAAAATATTACATAGAGGCATTTTTGGAAATACGAAAATCTATGGAGGTGAGAGAAGAAGGTATGGAGGTGCAGGAAGAAGCAGCCTGTGGGTTGATGTCCCATAGAAATGGAAAGTTGAGCAACATAGAAATGAAAAAGACCTACAAATCTTTGATCTTAAGGTTTTGGGTTGAGCTATGTTTTCTTATGTGATTAGCTTGTGGTCCATTGGTGAATATGTCCCTGATTTGTCTCCCTGCATAAAGTCATCAACAACCCAAATCTCATTCGTAAGTATTCAAATAGAATATGAATCAGACACGAGCTATGAAAAATTCTCCATAAATGTGGGGTTAATAATAGATTAATGAGTTGCTAGAAAAGTAGTGAAAGAAATATTGGTGAATTTCAGGTTGCAGTCATTTTGTAATTCACTTTATAGATGCTAATGTTTTGATTTTATTTACTAAGACAATTGTTTCTATTACAAAGTCCCTTGCATTGTTTTCAGGATCCATTGAAAACAATGTGAGCTTCCTCGTTGCTTTTCTGTGTAATATGCAGTCTATCAGATACTATGCACATGTGAGCTTCTTGATCACCACACATGCACTGAAAGGCAAAAAGGATTTCACTGAGTATGTTGCAAAAACCTTAAACCGAGGGAGTTATTCTTGGTCTCTTGGCTTGCGGATCTTCTACTTGTCATTTCCCCTTGTCCTTTGGATTTATGAGGCCATACCCATGTTTGTTTGTTGCTGCTTGACATCATTTACTTTGTACTTCTTTGGACACCACCACCCAAATCACACGAGATCTTCACACCAAGTCCTTCAATAAGAGGGAAACTGAGGACATGGAAGCACCATAGTTCCCTCATTCTTCAACTTGATAACTACTATCATGTACTAAAGTTCAATTGTATATGTTCTAAAACCATCTCTGTTTTCTTATTATTATTATTGGTGAATTATTTACAATATTGACCGGAAAGTATGTGTTGTATCTTGAAGTAATTTTCCCCTGTTCATTTTGTTTCAATCTAATGGTTTTTACAATGATTTAGTTCGGTTATGAACATATTATGAAATGGACTTTAAGCCTAACTCAATCTTATAAAATCGAATTATAAGATGAGGTTTGCACTTACCTATCTACAATAAAATATTCTAATTTTTAATCGATATGAGATCTCCAACACAACTTTCTCACGTTGAGAATGACAACTCGTGCGTGGGATAACATATTTATAGATGGTCTGATAATGATAATAACTCGATAGCGAGTGACCCGATAAGCTCACCAAACACTCACTAAAATAGGTTTGAAATGGCTCTGATACCATGTTAAGAAGTGAACTTTAAGCCTAACTCAACCTAGCCGATTTTATGAGGTCGAGTTAGGTTTAAAGTTCATTTCTTAACAAACCACATAATATCAATCTTATGCTTGGTGAGTCTGAAGATGAACTTTATTAGTGGCACTAGCATGTAATGGACGGTGCTGGTTTACCTTGGTATCTCTTGAATAATTCCAAACTTGTCCTTTCATTGCATGACCAAACATATATGAATGGATGGCATAGCTTTGAAAAACCAAATCAGATTTGATTGGAGTATGCAATTGGCTGTTTGCATAAGATGAAGGCATGGTATGTCATGTGAGGACAGTGGAATGAACATAACATGTTCTCAATAGCTTAATTGATTGTCCAAATGTGAAAAGAGTGATGATATATGTATACAAGGGATGTCAAAGATTGGAGAAATTGATAATAATTGAAGAAACAGGATCAAAACCATATATTTTATCTTGTTTGATTGACTTCTACAGAATCAGTTCATTTGTCAGTAGGATGGTACATGCATAACAGAAGCAGCAGCACCAAAAATATCTGCTATCAGTGTTGGTAGTGGGAATTTCAACATATCAGATACCCTTATCAGCACTATGGTATGCCAAATCTTTCTTACCATTCTAAGTCTGACCTGCTTTTGAAAGGTACTTTTTTTCATTCACTCTTAAAAAATCAACTCACTTTTCTTCATTCCCAAAAAGCTACTCCAATATACAACCTGTATATATAATATAAAGAAATGGTATTTTCATCATTTCATTCAAAAAATAAACATTTTAGACAAAAAATAAGGTTATAGATTGGTAGAAATTGTTAATATATCACTTCTCTTTCCAAAATTTGAAAATGTAAAAAGTTTCGAATTATTTTTTGGATGAAAGAAGAGTGTGAGTTAATTTTTTTAGCAGAAACTGCTACCTGAAACTTAATATACACAGCTGTTGCATGCCCACCAAAAAGTGAATGCTTTCAAAGTATTAAAAAAAGATGACTGTTTTCACAATGACCCGTCAAGTTGTTCGCCAATTGAATAACGACACAACGATTATACTTAAAATCGAATAACTTTAAGAATTTAATTAGAATGTGTGTTTCAACACGTATATGTTTTTTAGCATTTATCAAATAATATGTTATATATATATATATATATATATACTTATAAGATAAAATTAGATGATTTGATGTGATATACTTGAGTAGCTGGTAGAATATTATAGAAAAGGTAAAAATTTTAGAGCTGTATATTGAAAAATATCATATTATAATTGTGATTTCTTCATACAATTTTAAAATTGTTCTATTTCAATAATTTTTTTAATTATAATTTAGGGTAGAGTTCTCAACGTATCAACACTTTATAGCAAAATTACGAGTGATGAATGCATAAAAAAAAAGGACATATTCATTTATGGATATTTAAAACTTTGAGAATGATCGAATAGGTTGTTGATGTGAATGATCATAGTTAGCTCAACATCATATATCAATTAATATCATCTTCATTTGGCACCATTCAATGCATGCACATGACAATATGGACTAGCCAATCCATAGTCGAAAGCTTACAAATTCCACTATAAGATGCATGTATGTTTGTTTGTTTTGTACTTTTTAGTGACTTTCTACTCATAGCTTGCACATAGAAACGAATAAATCATGTTTTGTTCTTGTATAATTTTGCAAACGAATTTTCAAAATGATGCTTCACTATATGATTCTCTTTGCGAACGATAGTTGTTTTTCTTTTCTGCTCTTTTTCTTAACGATGGTTTATTCACATTAAATGACTGATTTTAATTGTTTTCATAAAAGTTATATGAAATTCATAAAATTAAGAAAAATTTGCATGTCAGTACTAAGGTTTTTACATTTTTTTAGTAATTTATTCTCATTGATGGACTATTACTTTTGTTCCTAAAATAGTTCTACATTTGTTCTTGTACAGATGTAGAAAGAGATGCCATTGAATTTGAATGTCACACATAACTAATATAGAATCCATATATCATTTTGTAAAGTTGAATTAAGCTAAAGTTCACTTCTTAATAGTCATTAATGTTGCATAATGTAGAAGAATTTATATTTCTTGTCTACTCCAAACTTCTTTACATTCTAATAAACTTGATAAGTCTATGTAAAGTTGTGCACTAATACATAACAACTCAAATATGTGATTTCTATAGTTCATCATCTATTGAACTATCTTGACCTGACCATGTGTGACTATTTTAATTTTCTATTTAAGATTTTAAACATGTTATAGATTATTAATATATTTTTTTCAAAAATAAATAAATTAAATAAATTTGAACAATTCAAGGGTATATCAAACCTTATACAAAAATGTTCAAGCTACTATACTTCACCTATTTAGCCAAAGTCAAACTGAATGGAACTATTAATATTATCATAGAAATTAATATCAAATCAAATTAAATTGTGATTAAAAAATATTATGAATGAATCTTATTAGATGTCTAGGCCAAACAAATCAGAAGGTCTAAGAATTATACAATTCAGAAATGAAAAAAAAAAACAAATCCTACCCCTTTTGTGCAAGGATAATTTTTTGAATTAAAATATTATGGAGATGTAAGAAGAAAATATGGAGGTAGAGGAAGAAACTGCCCTAACTTCTCCAATGAACACAGGGACTTGAACATTAATATCTTGAACCTCTTTTATCTACCATTCTAACTAAATTAATATGGTTGAACCCTTTTATGAATTATACAAATGGCCAACAAATGTATGCAACCCACACTAATCTAGCTAAGAAATGTGAAGGATCAACACTAGGATGAAGATAACACATGATAGTAAATTTTTCATTGATATTAGGTCAATTTTGTTGGAAAATTTAAAAATTAACTTCATCATGGTACTATTCAAACACAAGACCTGCATTTATCAAACTTCAGTCAAAAGGAATCTTCCTCTCTGTGTTATATTTTTTTGTTCCAAAGAAAAAGCATTGATCAGCCATTAGAAACTAAATATTCTTTAGACCATCACCATATTATAACATTTTATTTCTAGCTGATTACTTGCATGCAACAAAGTGAAAACGGTGTGATTTGATCTGAATAATAATAATTTATTTATTTTTTAATCGGCATAATAATAATAATAATAATATTGTTAATTTTCACCCTTTCCTTTTGAATTGTTGGTTTTATATTATATGATATGAAAGTGGTATTAAAATAGTAATGAGCATGTAAGTGACATCTAAATGAGTGTGCATCTACATATCTGGAAAGGGTCTTTCTCATCTCAAAATAACAAATTTATTCCTATTCAGCTATAGCTTTAAATTGGTAGCTCAAGAAAATGGGAGAATATATATTTTCATTAATTTCATGTTTCTTGCATTGCAGGCAAGAAGACAACAACTCATATTTCACTTTATCTTCTTCACATTGTTTACTAACAGTCATAATGGACTTCATCTTCATCACTCAAACCACATCAATGGCAAAAAAGCTGTTGTTAATATCACTCAAAACCACCCTTTTGTCTCCTCTAACTCAAAGTTCCTTAAATTTGCCTTTTTTTCATTCCCCATAATCAAATTAATTACACTATATAAAGTTATTATACATTTTTAAGGTTTAGGGTTTAAGGTTTTTTCATGTGATGATAGATAATTGTTGTTATTTAAAGTGTCAGTCTAGCTGAAATGTCAAATTACATATATAGATATGTCTAACATGAAAACTTTATAAAAAAAAAAGTTAGCTTACAAATTAGTGTAAATTCACATAAAAATCTGCTATGAAAAGCTTGGCCCTTTATTATTGGGAGCATTGGATAGAGATGAGCATGAAAATCATGGAACAAGAGTGTGGGGGTAGTGAGTTTGGAAGAATCGTGAGCAATTAAGTATATATGTTCCCTACAATATGTGATGGTGAGTTTGGAATTTGGACCCCATATATTTTCTTCGCAATCCCTTGCCACAAATTCCTATTGCATGTGGTCCTTCTTCAATAAAGCAAGATGAGTACATTCTTGTTAAAACCAAGCCATATGAAGAAGATCAAGCACAAAACACAGAATCAAAAGAAGCCATACTTTCTCATTCTTACTCTCCCTCATGTGCCATCAACAAACAGATAATAATCTTAGTGTCCAACACCCATACCAGTCTAACTGCAAAATATAAAGGTTAACACCAATCATATATTCTCCTAATTTACATATATATTATAATTTCATTTCATCATTTTATGATCTTGCCATTAATCATAGCCATAGACTGTTTTTTAAAACCCATGTATTGTATAATTGTAACAGCTGCAATTAGTAGAGAAAAGTAGCTAGGTAAATTCCAAGCTGAACATCCATTAAGAAGTTGATCTTAATTCAACATCATATAACTGGTTTATGAGGTAAGTTTTGCACCAACTTATATATTATGAAATTTCTTAACATATGTAGTGGATGTAGGATTTCCAACAACAGTAAATTATACATGATTTTTTGGTGAGTAAAATTCTAGTTCTTGTAGAGATAAATGAGGTATATATAGAGAGAGTGAGGGGGGAAATGAGAAATGGAGGGTGAAGGTGATGACAGAAATATAGAGAGCACAAAGGAGTAGGATGCACCATTGATCAATTCCTCCTCTCTATATATAGTAATATGCATACCATCATCTGTGCTCTCTATCTTCTGTCAACAACCTTACAAAAAACTAGTGCCTCCCTCTCACCTTTTCCACCCCCATAAACCTCCCCCTAAAAGAAAAAAGAGAGTAATAAAATCACATATGTAATAGTGAGAGAGAGTGAGAGAAAGAAAAGAGAAGAGAAGAAGAGAATCGTGTTTGGAACTTTGAGATGTTAGATTTCTTTGGAGCAAGGAGCAACTATTTATAGGAAAATTTCTAAAAGAATGGGTAAAAAGGCATCAAAATATTCCACTAGATTAGCTAGGTAGCAATACCAAAGCAATGACACTTTCTATGTACTCTCCCTTTTCTAACTTCTTCTCACGAGATAATTAAAACATCCTCAAAAGGAAACTGTAAAATCCTAACAACCATTCAAGTACTTCTTATAAAATCATGCATGCTAATATAATCCACTTTCTCAAAAAACACACACACAGATTTTAGTCTCACTACTTAATTTATAAACATAGATTTTAGTCTTAGTACTTAAGTTATAAACATGAGTGTTATATCACAAAATCGGAAGACCGACCACCTAGACGGCCTAACGGCCTTTCAGCAAAGACCAACATCCACGTCATATAAAGGGTTAAGGATGTTAATCCAATTAAAGACTATAAAGCAACGTTATGTTCATTAGACCTGGTTTAAGCCATTCTGACATAACAAGGTCTACTAGAATAATATAAAGAAGAAGAGACTCTCATGGTGAAAGGTAATGTGATTCTGAATTTTGAACTAGAAGATTTAAGTAACACCCAACTAAGTTGAGAGTCAGAGTGCCTTTACACTACAAGAAAATCATGAAATAGAAACCAATTTTTAGAGACCAAAATAATTAGTTACAATAGGAACTAAAATAGAGACCATTTTAGAAACTAAAAAAAAATTGGTTTCTAAATTATTTTCTATTATTGTTAAATAGTTTATAAATTGGTATCTAATTAGCAATTAAGGTTTTAACTACCAATTATTTAGTTTCTAAATTTGGTAGCAAAAACCTTGGTTGCTAATTAGATACCAATTTAGAAACTATTTAACAATTATAGAAAATAATAGAAACTAATTTAGAAACCAAATTTCTTTTTAGTTTCTAAAATGGTCTCTAATTTAGTTACTATTGCAACTAATTATTTTGGTTTCTACAAATTGGTTTCTATTTCATGATTTTCTTGTAGTGTTATAAGTACCCCCTTTCGTACACTCAGAAAAACATCCAGAATCGAAGAAAGACAGAAGGAATTCGATAAGGGATATTCTATTTCGGATAACTTGTAAGAACAATGGGATTTGAGACACTAACGGTGTGAATTAATTGATAACATGTAGTGCAGCTAGCATGCACTACAAGATCCCTCTCCTTGAAAGATTTATGCAACAGTTACTCAGTGATATGGTATTGCTTTGCTTGCACCCATGTGCAATGGGATTTGAGTAAATCGTGTGTGAGATCATCATATTATTTTCAAATGTTAATAGTCTTGTGATGCTACTACACATAGTTGTTGTGATTCTCATCTATCTTCTTCCATCACTTACCGTGAGTGTGAGTGGTATGTGAGGTCCATCACTCAAATACTAGCTCCATTGGAGTAGGGACCTTTAGTTTCATGGGTCCAATGTTAGTCAAGTGGTTCAAAAATTGTTAATACACCTTCTAATTTAGCAATATATACTCACACCAATTCATGTTAAGTCTATTTTCTGTTTCTTGAATTTAGAAGTTCAAGGCTACCAATTGTAGTGTGTGAGGATATGGTAGATATATATTGTTTTTCACGATGGTTTTGCGAAATTATTCGTGTTTGGATACACATGTTTGCACTAATATCACTAAACAAAATTAATAAATAATAACTAAATTTAAAGACAAAAAAAATTAGTTAATATATTAATTAAATTAGATATTAATTTAAAAACTAAAAAATGATTGATATTTAAAGTGATTTTTATTATTAATAAAAAATTATAAAATAGTTTATAAATTAGCTACCTAGATTTTAGTTATTAACATTTTATATTCTAAATTAGTTTTTAAAAGACTAATTTAAAATATAAAGTAGTAAGTAGCTAAAACCTAGGTAGTTAAGGATTAGATATCAATTTAAAAATTATTTTATAAATTTTTATTAATAATAAAAATTAATTTAGATACTAATAATTTTTTTCAATTTATAAAATGATCTCTAATTTATTTAAATAATAACTAATTATTTTAATATCTAAAATTAATTTAATTTAATATATTTTTTTTAGTGTATGAGAATGTGAAAAGACATAGAAGATGAAAAACTTGTCTTCTCGTCTACTTAAAAAAAATAAGGTGAAAGTAATGTAAATAGTATTATTTTTCAATTTTGCTCCAAAAATAATTTGTAAATAAGAGAGTTTTGGTACCTCTAATTAACACACATAATTGATTTTTATAAAATAAATAATCAATTTTAAAAATAAAAATAATTGATTAAATTGATAACATAATTAATTATAAATATATTTATTTTAAAATAATGGACTATATGGTGAGAGATGTGTGATCCGTATGTACACGAATGAATGGTTGGGAAGTCAGCATCAAAGAGACAGTGGAATCTGACGTCACTGTTTTTCTCTCTCTTCTGTTTATTTTTTCATTACTAAATTTATTTTAGTTAAGAACTGATATAGCTTCCTTGAAAAATAAAACATCAAAATCATCATATTCCTAACAATAAAACATAATTGTACTTTTCTTTAACCATATATATATATGATCAATTTAAAATTTTTATAATATTCTATTAATAATAAAAATTATATTAAATATCTATAATTTTGTAGTTTTTAAATTAGTATTTAATTTAGTTAATATAATAATTAATTATTTTTTTATTTTTAAATTTAATTACTGTTTAATAATTTTTTTGTAAAATTAACCATGCATTTTTTTAGTCTTTTAATGTGTATTTTGAGAAAAAGTTTTATATGGGAACCATTATCAATATGAGATATTTATTGAAGATTCATCAACAAAAGATTGAATTATTTTCAACTTGAATCTCTTAGGCACTTTTTGATTGAAATAATGAAATTTAAGGTTGTAAAATAATAAGATGTTTTAATTTTTTGTTTTCATAATAAATACTTTTTAAAATACAACTCTTAAAGATTGAAGTTTGAATTGAAATGTATGGTACATGCATCATATCAATCATATAATATAATTTTTGAAGTATAATTGGAAATAAATTTAAAAATAATTAATTTTAAATTATTATTAAAATAATATAATATATATCGTTCGTTATTAAGTTACCATTTTTTACAATATATATTAATTTTTATTTATCTCTCTTTTAATTAATTAATTAATTATTTGATTAAATACTTTTTTTCTTTCTCTTCAACTTTATTTGATACAAAACTATACAAACTTAAATTACACATATAAATTCTTATTCTGCTATGTAGAAGATTGTAAGAGATATGCAGAAAAAGTGTGAATAGGAAACAAACTTCAATTTTGGGTCCCTTTTCATTGCAATCACAAGACAACAAGTCAAATCAAATTAGTTATCTCTGCACACAAATCAGATTTACTGGTGACAATAGATTAAGAATTACATTAGTTGATAAAAAATAATTGAAAAAAAAAAAATTAGACAATATTGAGGCTACATTTAATTTTGTTGTATGTAATTTTTAATTGATTGTTATATGTTATATACTTTTACATTTCTTTGAAATCTTTTATATTTTAAATGAATTAAAAATATTTGTGGTAATATCTTTAGTTATACATAAACATTCTATTTTACTTTCTAAACTCTTATTTTGAGTTTTAATTATACATCACTCCCTCTTTCTTTTATAAGTAATAAAAAATTAAAATTAGTATTAGTCTTAATTATATATGCATATAATTTGGATTTCTAAAATATTATTTTTTTCCCTAATTAAAACAATATAATAAAAAGTGAGATATAGCTATGAGAGAGTGGACGAAAAGGATTTCACTTCGTATGAATTTTCATTATAAATTTAAAGTCAACTTTGGTTTCTAAACTTTAAAAAATGTCATTTTCTAAACAATTTTAGGATATTCTTCTTTTTAAAAAGTTAAACTTTCGAAATATACCCAACACTCCACCACATATACTAATTTAAATTTTTGCAATAGAAATATGTATAGTTTTGAGTTTCATGAATGATTTTCCTTTAAGTCGCATTTGTTTTATATATAATTTGAATTTGAAGTTATAGTTGTGCGGTTGTGGCAACGAGTCAAAAATAACAACATCTTGCCCCAAAGCATGAAAATTAGAGAACATCCCTAAACGACACACATTTCTTATCTAAATACCTTTTTGTCTTTCTTCTATTTCTTTCTCCTTTCCATAAAGAGTTTTTATTTTTATATAATTTATTTTTCTATTTGTCTTTCTAAAATTAAAAATTAGTGCTTTTTAAAAGTGAATTTTGCATAGAGTTCTTATATGTTGATAACCAGGTAATAAATGTTTTTATCTTTAGTTGGTGTATGATCTCTCTCACATACGAGATTTGTGTGTGAGACTATATATTTATAAATGGTCTGATAGTGACTCGAACGACCTAACAAACTGTCATTAGGATAGACTTTAAATGATTCTAACATTATGTTAAAGAGTGAATTTTAAGTTTAACTCAACTTTATAAAACAATGTTTATACCCACTTATATACTATAAAATGTCTTTATTTCTAGTTGATGTGAAATCTTTAACACAATGTTCCATCTTACAACTCCTGAAAATAAGAAGGTGAAATAACCTTTTACGGAAAGGTGAACTCATATAAGAAGATAAAGAAATCATAAAAGGTTGTAAAGCGGTGATTTTGACTATGTATTTTGACTATGTAGTTGCCGACAACCCAAGAGTGAATTATTTCATATTACAACTCCTAAAAGTAAAAAGAGAAACCATCTCTTACTTAAATGTGGTCCAAGTAATAAGATATGTGGATCCATGTAATGAGATGGAGAATTTTGAAAAGATTGTAAATTGATGAATTTCAAACAGTTGTCAAAATAACATTTTATATGGGTCGTGATATATTCACAAACAAATATTAAATTGTTTTATATTACAACTTGATAGAGATGAGAGAAATAATGTTATATGGGCCATGGAAGGGGAAGGAGAACCAAATATATGTTTGTGGAAAGAAGTAGAAAGGAATTGAGTGGTGATTAAAGGAAGAAGCAAAGGTAGGTTATGTTGAACACCTGTCAACACCCCATACCTTCTTTCCTCATTTGGCCTCAATAGGTTCAGATCACACATCCTACACTACCATAGAACATAGACACCTGCTCTCTGCCATTCCAACCTTTTTCACTTTCCCCTTTTGGGTTTAGAACCATTCTTCATGCCTTTGTGCTCACTGCTAAGTGGCTCATGGATTCTTACTTTCCATCTTCATTGACCGGTACTAATAAATTTGGAATACTTTGAAAGAAGCAGCAAAATGAATCCTAATCATATTCACAGTTATCTTGTTCCAGATTATGGTTGCTATAATGGTATCTTTTGAAAAGAATTCAAAAGGGTTAGCGTTTAGACCACGAAGACCCTTTGTTAGAGGGCATGGCATGCATGTCAGATTTCAATGATAGCAAGTATCAAAGTAGCAGATAACAGAACATATGCATATGCACTTGTAGAGTGTAGGGAAGGACAGAGAAAATGAGAAGATGGAGAGTGGGAACTGAATAAGTATAGTATTTATACATGTGGGATCAATTAATTCAAAAACAAAGCTAGCTAGCCACACTCTTATAGTATTGGACAACACAGATAAGGGAATCAATTCCAACTTGCTCTCAATATGAAACTTTCTGAACTAACTCGTAATGTTTGAATCGCGTTGTTTAACGAGATTTAGAACTATAAGAATAATTGTTTATTTAAATATTAGTGGTTGATATTGAAGTTTTTTTCTTGTTCCAGGTTAAGGTTTGGTCATAGATCTCTTCAAAGGTATCGTTACTGATTTTCTCGTTTTCTGACAGGTGCTTAAAACTTCTAGTATGTATGCATTTGATTTAATGTTACTATAAAGGTGATGAGATTGGTCATTGATCTTTCTGTTTCTTTTTAGTTGATAGTGTTGGATAGGAAGCAGGATGTTTCATGTTGGTTTTTGTTGTATATGCGAAAAGGTGTTCTTTGTCTATATTACTTTGAATAAGGATTGGACCACCCTTTAAGTATATTGTTTCTTGCTGATAAAAAAAAAACTCATAAGAAGTGAACTTTAAATCTGATTTAACCTTACAAAATCAGTTCATAAGGTTATAAGTTTAGTTTTGCACCTACTTATATACTATGAAATGTTTTTATCTTTACTCGATGGGAAATCTACAAAACTGATAGAAGAAGCAGAATGATGACGAGTTAGATGAAGTGGGTCACCCCACTTGCAAAATCCCACCACTGTCATGGCAAATCATAATGTAATGTAACTGAATCGCATCAGCAATTTGGGCCATGGGATTAGTTTCCATTCTGATTGCACATTACAGTGTGTGCATTGAATGGCAGGTAGAATATGGTTCCATTTATAAAACAACATGCAATGAATGAACCTTCTGCAAACATCTACTTCTGACTTTCAGCATGTTACCCTCACCACACAACACTAAATGAGGAAGAAAGAGATATGATTTTAGATTAGTTTAGCAGATTCTTCAATGGAATTTCCTTTCAACTGTTACTCTTCAGACAACTTTCACTGCTCATTCCTTCACAAAATTCTCCTTCGGATCTTGGTTTATATGGCTAACATTCAGCTACGTGGATTAAGACTATGCTGTTAACAAACTCTTTTTTTAATAGTTTCAAAACTAAATAAGCATTATTTATCTTTTCTTCATTTTCCAGATGTAATCTATAACTTTTTAATCTATAAATTTCGAAGAACTAAAAGTTTAAACCCATATAAAATAAAATAAGGACTAAAAAGTTAATTAATGGTTGTATTTGTGTATATGACTTTAAACCAAATATATTTATGATTTATAATACTATATGTTTGAATTAAAAACCAGAAAAGTTGATATGTGATGGTTAGAGTGGAGCAATAAGTGGTGGAGGACCCTCCAATGGTTGAGCTGATAGTAATGGAAATTCGAGGAGGAATTGTGGTAGTAGAACCAAGTAACCATCATAAAGAACAAACAAACATATTAAGGAATACCAGTATTTCATATTTTATTCTAAATTTTCTATGCTAATAACCAGACTAATTGTTTCAATGCTAATTTATGAAGCATCTAACATGAGATTGGTGCTTTTTGTTTGTGCAGATCAACATAACTTTTTAGTAACAGGTTCCTCAAACACCACAATGCTGAGTTTCTATATATAAAGCTCTTTTGGAGGGTCATGATGCTGATTCTTTTGGGGGTACCCTGTAAAAAATTTGAGTCTAACCTGCATCTCATCTCATGGCAATTGTCAGCAGCTTGAACCAGTGTTTTTTTTCTTCTGATTTTGAGATTCCTTTATTGTAAGTACAAGGGAGAAAATCCTCTGCTTTTTTGCAATATTTTTGGTAAATTTTCTGTTTCATTATGCACTTAAAAATAGACAGAGATTAGAAGGAAATTAACAGGATCATGATTATAGAGTCTTGTTTTCCAGAGGATGGACACACTAATCTCAACATTCTTTTATAAAGTTTTGGACATCCTTAAAATCCTTAAAATGTTCATTTTATTATATTCATTCTTTGCCAATTACACCAAACCAAACCTATTTGTAAAGCCAACTTAAAACTAACAACAACAACACTCAATTCCCTTGAACTTTTACCATTAAAATAGATAATGCAGTATATATAACCAATTTCAGTTATTACAGATGCAGATATACATCAATACCAGAAATCTTTTACTCATGATAGAGTAGGGAAAGTAAATGCAAGAAATAAGAAACAATGGACTCTAAATCTAATTCTATCTCATAAAATCAAATCAAGGTCAGATATAAAATGTTCTAATCTTTAATCAATGTAAATCCCCAACAAAATTAAAGAAAGAATTTGATGATATTCTCCATGCAAGCTAGTCAGCAAAAGGACAAGCATGAAGGATTTTTTCATATTGGTTTAGGTAACCAAATGCAAAATGGGTTAGGTTGCCAAGAACATTATTTTTGTGTTTCAACCAGTTTAAAAGGAAAACAGATGTAGCAGCCATTTGAGCTCATCACAAGAAGGAGCAGATAATGTCAGGAAGAATGATATTCTGTGTTGGAGTTTCCATAGCAACAATAGCAGTAATTGTTTTGGCTGTGCTATCACCTGTGTCCCACAACAAAAGCCATGCAAGGCCATGGTTGGATCTATCCTTGTACGTCCAACACCCTCAGACATCAACCTTAAACACTCACCTCGTACCTAGGGAACATGCTGGGGCTTTGATCTTTCCGCGTGTGCTGACAGAGGGGCCAGAGAAGAGTTCTCGTGTGGTTGGAAAAGCACAGAGCTTTGTGATCCTTGCTGACATGTTTGAGCAATCGGCATTGAATGTTATGTATCTGAGCTTTGACAGCCCAGATCATAAGGGTAGCCTCAGCGTGCAGACTGATGAAGACAAAGAAGAATTGAAGATCGTTGGAGGTACTGGTTCCTTTGCCTTTGCTCGTGGTGTTGCACTTTTTACCAAAACTCAAACTCAAGTTGCTGCAACTTACCATCTAAAACTTCAGCTTCAATTCCCAAACCATTCCCCCAACTTATTACGACCATGATTGTTGGAGATCCTACAAAAGATTAGAACATCCTTAACTTCACTTCTTAATAATGATCATTACAAATCTTCAGTAGGGTTCTTCTAATTTTGTTCTTTCTCATATTTTTAAGAATTTTTAAAATATTTATGAAATTTAAATAATATTTAATATCCTTGTACAAATTATCTCTCGTTACAAGAAAATCATTAAATAACAATTAAATTTAAAGACAAAAAATAATTAGTTATTCTATTGACTAAATTAGAAATATAACAAGGTTGCAATCTCAAACGCTTCATTAATCATAGTCATAGACTTTTTTTAAAACCTTGTGTTGTATAATTGTAACAGCTGCAATTAGTAGAGAAAAGTGGCTAGGTAAATTTTAGGGTGAATATCTATTAAGAAGTGGACTTTAAGTCTAACTCAACCTCATATAACCAGCTTATGAGGTGAGGTTTACACTCACTTATATATTATGAAATTTTCTAATATATCAAGTCGATGTGGTATCTCTAACAACATCAAATTATACATGAGTTTTTCATCAGTGAAACTCTAGTTCTTGTGATAAAGGAGGTATATATATATATAGAGAGAGAGAGGGGAAATGAGAAATGGAGGGTGAAGGTGATGACAGAAGTATAGAGAGCACAAAGGAGTAAGATGCACCATTGATCAGTTCCTGCTTTCTATATATAGTAATATGCATATCATCATCTGTGCTCTCTATCTTCTGTCAACAACCTTACCAAAATTAGTGCCTCCCTCTCACCTTTTCCACCCCCATAAACCTCCCCCTAAAAGAAAAAAGAAAGTAATAAAATCACATATGTAACACTGAGAAAGAGAGAGAGAAAGAAAAGAGAAGAAGAGAATCATGTTTGGAACTTTGGGATGTTAGATTTCTATGGAGCAAGGAGCACTTATATATAGGAAAATTTCTAAAAGAATGGGTAAAATGGCCTAAAAATATTCCACTAGATTAGCTAGATAGTAGTACCAAAGCAATGACACTTTTTGTGTACTCTCCATTTTCTAACTGCTTCTCACGAGATAATTAAAACATCCTCAAAAGGACACTATAACATCCTAACAACCATTCATGTACTTCCTATAAAACCATGCATGCTAATATAATCCACTTTCTCAAAGTATCACACACACAGATTTTAGACTCACTACTTAATTTATAAACATGGGTATTACACCACAAAACTGTAAGTCCAGATGACCGGCCACTTGGGCGGCCTTTCGGCAATGACCAGCATCCACGTCATATCGTGAGTTAAGGATGTTAATCCCAATTAGAGACTATAAAGCAAGGTTAACGTCCATTGGGTCAAGTTTAAGTCATTCTAACATAACAAGACCTACTAGAGCAGTATAAAAAAGAAATTATCATCATGATGAAAGGTAATGTGATACTGAATTTTGAACTAGACGATTTAAGTAACACCCAACTAAGTTGAGCATCGGAGTACTTTTATAAGTACCCTTCTCGGACACCCAGAAAAACAATTGGAATCGAAGGAAGACAATAGGGGATATTCGATTTCGGATAACTTGTAAAAACAATGGGATTTATCACTAGTGTGTGATATTTGAGACACTAACAATGTGAATTAATTGATAACATGTAGTGCAGCTAGCATGCACTACAAGATCCCTCTCCTTGAAAGATTTATGCAACAACCACCCAGTGATACGGTATTGCTTTGCTTGAACCCATGTGCAATGGGATTTGAGTAAATTGTGTGTGAGATCATCATATTATTTCCAAATGTTAATAGTCATGTGATGCTACTTCACATAGTTGTTGTGATTCTCATCTATCTTCTTCCATCACTTACATGAGTGTGAGTGGTACGTGGGGTCCATCACTCAAATACTATCTCCATTGGAGTAGGGACCTTTAGTTTCATGGGTCCAAGATTAGTTAAGTGGTTCAGAAATTTTTAATACACCTTTTAATTTACCAATATACACTCAAACCAATTCATGTTAAGTCTCTTTTTGTTTCTTGAATTTAGAAGTTCAAAGCTACCAATGAGAATTAGTTTACCATATTTATCGTTTGTTTGTTTCAATGATGGATATATATTGTTTTTCACGACAGTTTTGTGAAATTATTTACGTTTGGATACACATGTTTGTAAGGATGTGAGGGTGCATTATAAGAAAATTATTAAATATTATTATTATTATTAAGTTGAGAACATAATTAATAATTATTATTATTTTTTATTTTTATTTTTTATTTTTTTTAGATAATCCATGGTCACATGAGTATGTACACGCATACATGGTTGGGAAGTCACCATCAAGAGACAGTGTAGCAGTGGAAACTGACGACACTGTTTTTCTATCTCTTCTGTTTATCTCTTCATTTAGTTAAGAACTGATATAGCTTCCTTAAAAAATAAAACATCAAAATCATGATATTCCTAAGAATAAAACATAATTTTGCTTTGGATTTGTGTTAAGGTAAAGTTTTTATGACTGTTCTGAACTAATTTATAAAGGTCTAAATTGATTGATGAGGAAGAAGGCACAATAACAAATGAAGAAAGGGATTTCATATCTTTTTCTGCAAAACTTACTTGCCCACCAAACTTATTGCTGTAGTACTTTTAGGCACATCACAATTTACAATATAAACTCTTTTTTTTTAAATGATTAACGTTGTACTTTTCTTTAACCATACATATATATATATTAAAAAAAATATTAAATAAAAAATAATTTTAGAAACTATTTATGAATAAAAGAAACTAATTTAGAAATCGATAGTTTTTTTAGTATCTAAAATAATATCCAATTTAATCAATACAACAACTAATTATTTTTTGTCTCTAAAATTAATTTTTATTTAATAATTTTTTTTAGTGGTGATAATATTTTTAGTTATACATATACATTCTATTTTACTTTCAAAACTCTTATTTTGAGTTTTAATTATACATCAGCTCCGTCTTTCTTTTACAAGTATTTTAAATTAATAAAAAATTAAAATTAGTATTAGTCTTAATTATATATGTATATAATTTGGATTTCTAAATTATTTTTTTTTCTGATTAAAAAATATAATAAAAAGTGAGATATAGTTATGAGAGTGGACTGTAAGAATTTCACTAAATTTCATTATAAATTTAAAGTCAACTTTGGTTTCTAAACTTTAAAAAATGTCATTTTCTCAACAATTTTAAGATATTATTCTTTTAAAAAAGTTAAACTTTTGAAATATTCCCAACACTCCACCACATATATACTAATTTAAATTTTTGCAATAGAAATATGTATAGTTTTGAGTTTCATGAATGATTTTAGGATATAATTTGAAGTTATAGTTGTGCGGTTGTGGTCTATGAAAAAGACGCAAGTGCATGACAATGAGTAAAAAATGACAACATCTTGCCCCCAAAGCATGGAAACTAGAGAACATTTCTCAACGACACACATTTTTTATCTAAATACCTTTTTGTTTTTCTTCTATTTCTTTCTCTTTTCTATAAAGACTTATTATTTTTATATAATTTATTTTCCTATTTGTGTTTCTAAAATTAAAAATTAGTACTTTTCAAAAGTAAATTTTGAATAGAGTCATTATAGGTTGATAACAAAACAGTAAATGTCTTTATCTTTAATCTGTATAGAATTCTCTCACGTAAGATCTACAAACTCGTAGGTGGGAGTATATTTATGGATGGTTCAATATCGAGTGATCCGATAAGGTCAACAAACTCTCGTTAAAATAGACTTTAAATTATTTTAATTCTAGCTTATAAGGTTTGCACTCACACAGAAATGTCCTTATCTACAATCGATGTAGGATCTTTAACATACTGAATTGCTTCATATTACAACTCCTAAAAATAGAAAGTGAAATAATCTTTAATTGATTGTAAACCGTCACTATGTAGTTGTCAAAGTAACATTTGTCTGAGTCTGTGTATGTTGACACTCCTAAAAGTAGGAGGAAAAATCATCTTTTACTTTAGAGAATTTTGATGAAAGTAACATATATGGATTGTGATATATTCACAAACAAATATTAAATTGTTTTATATTACAACTTGATAGAGATGAGAGAAATAATGTTATATGGGCCATGGAAGGGGAAGGAGAACCAAATATATGTTTGTGGAAAGAAGTAGAAAGGAATTGAGTGGTGATTAAAGGAAGAAGCAAAGGTAGGTTATGTTGAACACCTGTCAACACCCCATACCTTCTTTCCTCATTTGGCCTCAATAGGTTCAGATCACACATCCTACACTACCATAGAACATAGACACCTGCTCTCTGCCATTCCAACCTTTTTCACTTTCCCCTTTTGGGTTTAGAACCATTCTTCATGCCTTTGTGCTCACTGCTAAGTGGCTCATGGATTCTTACTTTCCATCTTCATTGACCGGTACTAATAAATTTGGAATACTTTGAAAGAAGCAGCAAAATGAATCCTAATCATATTCACAGTTATCTTGTTCCAGATTATGGTTGCTATAATGGTATCTTTTGAAAAGAATTCAAAAGGGTTAGCGTTTAGACCACGAAGACCCTTTGTTAGAGGGCATGGCATGCATGTCAGATTTCAATGATAGCAAGTATCAAAGTAGCAGATAACAGAACATATGCATATGCACTTGTAGAGTGTAGGGAAGGACAGAGAAAATGAGAAGATGGAGAGTGGGAACTGAATAAGTATAGTATTTATACATGTGGGATCAATTAATTCACAAACAAAGCTAGCTAGCCACACTCTTATAGTATTGGACAACAAAGATAAGGGAATCAATTCCATCTTGCTCTCAATATGAAACTTTTTGAACTAATTTGGATCGAGTTGGTTAAAGAATATTTGGACTCATAGGAATATTTGTTTGTTTAAAAAATGAGTAGTTGATCATACTAAAGTTTTTTTTCTAGCACAGGTTAAGGTTTGGTGTTGGATCTCTTCAAAGATATTTTCAGTGAGTTTCTCGCTCTTTGACTAGTGCCTAAAATCTTTAATATGTATGCATTAGATTTAATGTTACTATAAAGGTGATGGGGTTGGTCTTTGACCTTTCTGTTTCTTTTTAGTTGGTAGTGTTGGAATAGGCAGTAAGAGGTTTCATTTTGGTTTTTGTTGTGTATGTGGAAAGGTGTTCTTTGTCTCTTTTGAGGGTTGGACAACCCCTTAAATGAACCTATTTAGTTTGATTGTTTTTTGTTGATAAAAAATAATTCATAAGAAGTGACATTTAAGTATAACTCCACCTTACAAAATCAGTTCTTAAGGTTATAAGTTGAGTTTTGCACCTAGTTATATACTATGAAATATTTTTATCGATGTGAAATCTACAACACTGAGAGAAGAACAAAAGAAGCATAATGATGAAGAGTTAGAAGAAGTGGGTCACCCCACTTGCAAAATCCCACCACTGTCATGGCAAATCATAATGTAATGTAACTGAATCGCATCAGCAATTTGGGCCATGGGATTAGTTTCCATTCTGATTGCAGATTGCAGTGTGTTGAATGAATGGCAGGTAGAATATGGTTCCATTTTTAAAACAACATGCAATGAATGAACCTTCTGCAAACATCTACTTCTGACTTTGAGCATGTTACCCTCACCACACAACACTAAATGAGGAAGAAAGAGATATGGTTTTAGATTAGTTTAGCAGATTCTTCAATGGAATTTCCTTTCTACTGTTACTTCAGATCAACTTTCACAGTTCATTCCTTCACAAAATTCTCCTTCGGATCTTAGTTTATATGGCTAAAATGGTTCGTGAAGTAATGGCTAACATTCAGCTACGTGGATTATTACTATGCTGTTATACAAACTCTTTTTTTTTTAATAGTTTCAAAACTAAATAAGCATTATTTATCTTTTCTTCATTTTCCAAATGTAATCTATAGCTTTTTACAATAAATCGTCTTGAAAGAAAAAGATACATAGTGGAATTAATTAGACTTTCAAACATCCTAACAATTTGAATTAAGTTGTATTTAAGAAGAAAAAAAATCATGAATATATGAGTGTAAGTTAATAATAATATAAATTATGTTAAAAAATCAATAATTAACTAGTTTTTTAAAATGATATAAGTTAATGAGAGAGAGTAAAAAACTACGAAGTCTAACTGTTTTGGTGTGACGTGTCACTAGTCCACCAAAACGGGTCGTCGGATTGAGCTGACTATTTAAGGTTATACAAGTTAAAATTAGTAATATGTTTTTCGTAAGCTGAGTTGACGAGTTGGTCGGTCACTTTTAAAAAAAATCAATTTTTTTCTTTTTTTTAATGTTTTTTTTTCTTTTGGATCTATTGACTTGATTGTAGTCATTCATATTACTTTCTAGACAATAAAAATGTAAGGAAAATCAATTAAAATGAATCAAACTTTAATATTTTAATAAAAAAATATTTAATATTTTACAAAATAAAGTAAAATATCAACAATACTTCAATTACTTATGGAATCTGGAAAAATTTCGGATAGACACTTCTGGTAAAATTTCGGATCAACCAATCCGTAATTCAAAATATGCATTTCACATTCAAAAATCCATCATTCAAAAAAAGCATTCCGGATCCACCAATCCGTAACAGAAATATGCATTCCGGATTCAGAAATCTGTAATTCAAAAAATAGTATTCTGGATCCACGAATCCGTAACAGAATTAGGCTTCCGGATTCAGCAATCTGGAAATCAATAATTTATGCAAAAATTGCTTCCAGAACACCCCTCATCCAGAAAAAAAAAATCAGTTCCGGATTGATGAATCCGTAGCACACTCCGAGATCCCTATTTCCAGTAACCACGGTGTCCTTTTCCAAATAAAATATTAAGGCCAGTGTCAGGATTTAGAAAATTGTGGGGGTGTAGGAAGAAAAATGTAGGGGTGCAGGAAGAAGAAGCCCCCACCTAAATAATTATAGGCTAGCAAGTCGGCTCATCAGGCCCAACCCACTTTGTCACCCCCTAACTAAAACAACAGAAAAAAAAATATTGAGAAACTAATATCAATAAAAAAAGTAAGAACTAAATTTATTAAAAAAATGAATATTTTATTTTTTAATTTATACCAAAACGGACAAATGTATTAAAAAAATTAAAAAAAATACAAAACTATTACATGGTTTTTTACAAATAAAGAATATATAAGTAAAAGAATGGGACTCCACTGTAAAAAAACATTAAAAAAAAAAAAAGGAGAGAGAGAGTGGATTTAAGTAACATAGTCTTGTAAATCTAGATCCCCTTTCCAAAAAAGCAAAGCTTGAAAACAAAGATATCGACCCTCCTAATAGAAAAAATATATGGTGCTAATAATAGTACTTTACATTACAAGTTATGTAAATATCATGTCATTATATATTGTGTGTGTGAGGAGGAATTGTGGTAGTAGAACGAAGTAACCAGCATAAAGAACAAAATTGTCTATTTTGCACACATGATGTGTCTGAGTTGCATAAGAAAATAACTTTTGTTAGTTCTCTTACATTCTACAACTTTGATGTTCCCACGCTGCTGGAAGAATGCTGGTTTTTTTGTTTCTGCAGGTACAGGGATCCTCACAGTGGAATGCTTGATCAAGATTTCTCTCTTTTGGAAGCTAATTGCTTTCAAAATTTTACCATTTTTGCCGCTGTAATGCAAAGGGCCAACAGAACTTTTTAGTGGTGGAAGTTTTTTTTTCAGATGGTGTAACAGGGTTACTCAATCACGACAATGCTGAGTTTCTATATAAAAAGCTTTTTTTGGGGTTCACGATTCTTTTGGAGTACTCTGTAAAAATTGACAGCAGTTTGATTTTGAGATTTCTTTATTATAAGTACAATGAGAATCCTCTGCTTTTTTTGCATTATCTTTCTGGGTAATATTTGGATTGTTCTATAGGAAAAATAGTAAAGTTTTTTTAAATCCTCTGATTTGGTAAATAGGGAGTGAGATGTACCAAACCAAACCTATTTGTAACGCCAACTTAAAAAGCTAACAACAACAACACTCACTTCCCTTGAACTTTTACAATTAAAATAGATAGTATAGTATATATAACCAATTTCAGGACAAGCATGAAGAATTTTTCATATTGGTTTAGGTAACAAAATGCAAAAATGGGTTAGGTTGCCAAGAACACTATTTTTTGTTTTTCAACCAGTTTAAAAGGAAAACAGATGTAGCAGCCATTTGAGCTCATCACAAGAAGGAGCACATAATGTCAGGAAGAATGATATTCTGTGTTGGAGTTTCCATAGCAACAATAGCAGTAATTGTTTTGGCTGTGCTATCACCTGTGTCCCACAACAAGAGCCATGCAAGGCCATGGTTGGATCTATCCTTGTACATCCAACAGCCTCAGACATCAACCTTAAACACTCACCTCGTACCTAGGGAAGATGCTGGGGCTTTGATCTTTCCGCGTGTGCTGACAGAGGGGCCAGAGAAGAGTTCTCGTGTGGTTGGAAGAGCACAGAGCTTTGTGATCCTCGCAGACATGTTTCAGCAATCGGCATTGAATGTTATGTATCTGAGCTTTGACAGCCCAGATCATAAGGGTAGCCTCAGCGTGCAGACTGAAGAAGACAAAGAAGAATTGAAGATCGTTGGAGGTACTGGTTCCTTTGCCTTTGCTCGTGGTGTTGCACTTTTTACCAAAACTCAAACTCAAGTTGCTGCTGCAACTTACCATCTAAAACTTCAGCTTCAATTTCCCAACCATTCCCCTAACTTATTATGACCATGATGGTTGAAAATCCTAAAATTAAAACATTTTATAATATATAAACGGTGTAAATTTTATTTTTATAAGTTGTTGAGATTGAATTAGATTTAAAGTTCACTTTTTAATATGGTATCATGGTTATTTCGAGTTTATCCTAACGATTATTTGTTGGATTTATCAAGTCACTGTTATCGGACTACCCATAATATATAATCTCACGTACGAGTTGGTACTCTTAACAGGTGTGTTGAAGACCTTATCTTATAAACTGGTTTTATAATATTTAGTTAAACTTAAAGTCAATTTGTTTCTTGTTCTTCTCTTCTTCGTAATTACAAATCTTCAACCACGCACCCTTCTTCTAATTTTGTTCTGTTCTCATATTTTTAAGAATTTTGAAAGGATTTATGAAATTTAAATAATATACAATATCCTTGTGAAAAATTGAAATTGTCTTCTTACCACTCTTTATCCCAACACATATATTTTTTTTCAATTCCACACAAAGTGTCACCCAATATCTTGTTTCATAAATTCACATTGATTTTTTAAAATAATATAGTTAAAGTAATAAATCCACATTGGAAACAACATAACTTGGCATAAAAATACTTTGTTTAAGTTAATAAATAATACTGAATTATATAAGTTTTTTTTTCTAACACGGGATGTGCCCTACATTTGGACAAGGTGGAGGAGGAGGTGTGGGTAGTTCCCCAAGCTTCCTTGAAATCTCTGCAGTTAAAAACAAACAATGAAAATTTAAATCATTACAAGAATTTCAACTAATTTTAAACATTAAAATAATTATTTATTATTGGATTAAATTATAAATTATTTTAGAGATTAAAAAAAAAATTATACTTAAATTAGTTTTAATTATTACAAAAATTTATAAAATAATTTTTAGATTGGTATTTAACCAGTATTTACTAAGATTTTATCTACTAATAGATTAATTTAGATCAATTTAAAATCTAAATATTAGTAGATAAAACCCTGATAGATAATTTAGATACCAATTTTAAAATTATTTTATAAATTTTTATTAATAATATAAATTACTTTAGATGCAAATATTTTTTTAGTATCTAAAATAACATCTAATTTAGTTAATATAGTTATTAATTATTTTTTATCTTTAATTTTTGTTGTTATTTAATAATAAATTGTAGTGAATATTGAGAATTAATTTGCATGATACATTACAAGAAAATCATGAAATAGAAACCAATTTTTAGAAACCAAAATAATTAGTTACAATAGAAACTAAAATAGATACCATTTTAGAAACTAAAAAAAAAAATTGGTTTCTAAATTAGTTTTTATTATTGTTAAATAATTTCTAAATTGGTATCTAATTAGCAACTAAGGTTTTAACTACCAATTATTTAGTTTCTAAATTTGGTAGCAAAAACCTTGGTTGCTAATTAGATACCAATTTAGAAACTATTTAACAATAATAGAAAATAATAGAAACTAATTTAGAAGCCAAATTTCTTTTTAGTTTCTAAAATGGTTTCTAACTTAGTTACTATTGTAACTAATTATTTTGATTTCTATAAATTGGTTTCTATTTCATGATTTTCTTGTAGTGATATATGAAAGAAATAGAAATGAAGACAAACCTGCACTAACTTGAGTGGAGAACATGAGTGAAAATAATAAAAGTAATAGAACCAGAATTAGGGTATGGAATAAGAAGAAGAACCTCATCTCCCAAGTCTCAAGTTTAAAGGCAATGTAAATGCAAATGCTGGGATCATTCATATTTATAGTCCCATTTTGGATCAAGGATTCAAAGTTAGAAAAAATTTCATCACACCCTTAAAATAAACAAATAATTGTTGAGTAGAAAAAATCTTCATCCTTTGAATATATATTTAAATTTGTTAATTTTCTTTAAAGTGTTGATAAAATATTAAATGAATTGAAATAATAAGTTAGTCAATGAAAGATGATGTAGGAAGTATTGTTTAATGTTTGTGAATTTGACTTGTGAGCACATGGAATGGGTCAGACACTCAAAACAAAACTATGTTTGTTTATTTAGTTAAATAATTTAAACTCTTTGAACTACTCAAGAAATATTTACTTGCTAAAGAATAACCATAGTTTTTTAAAATAACTATAAACATATTATTTATAAAATTATTGTACTGAAAATTTAATAAAAAATCTCTTGAACCCATATGTTATTTGAAAGCATGAAAATATCTAAATTACATAAGTATTTGAATTATCAAATAGGAATATGAGGTTTATAATGATGTAAAGTGAATGCAAAGATATTATCAACAAACCTAACCACACCAATAATTGAGCAATTAAAAAATGAACATGAAACACAAGTTCATAAATAATAAACGCAAAGCAGAAGAAGTAAACATGCACCTAACATTAATTACAGAAACATGAGTAGAATATAGACGAAAGCAAATGAATTATTTAGTATTAATTTGAGTTTTAGCCACAAATTTTGGAATGATACTTCAATAACTGTAAGAATAAATATGCATTGCAAATTAGTGGGAGGAATATCATCACTTCAAAAGAGAAATTGCTATCTTACAAGAAAAGTTCATAGAGTTTAATCATATTGTTATATGATGATAACTCTTTAAATTTAAAGGAAAATTTGATAAATGATTATCGATACTTAAATTTGAAGGAATGAAATTGTTAGGAAATATTACATATTTTATAGTACGATGATTAATTAAGAAAAAAAAATTAAATTTTATAAAATTAGTTTATAAGGTGAGGTTTGTATTATATATTATGAAATGTCTTAATCTCGAATTGAGGATCTTCAACACACTCCACGAAAGTTGTTAATTTGTGTGTGAGATTATACATTATGGATGATTTGATAGCGGGTAACATCATAAGTTTAATAAACTTTCGTTAAAATAAACTCAAAATAAATTTGATATATATTAGAAGTAGACTTTAAGCCTAACTCAGTCTTATAAAATCGATTTATAAAAATTTATACCAACTCTTATATTATAATCTCTAGTTAATATTATATTAAAGATTAGATTTATGTTTAACCTTGCATTACACCCTCATTACGTATTATTATTTGATTATATTTTGGCTTGATGTAAGATTTTTTATAATAACTTTAATAAAAATATTAAAATGAATATATATAATTATAAGAAAGAAATAAAATTTTAAAAAAATGTATATATAATGTTAATGTAGTACCAATTAAGATAATAATAATAAATTAGTTAATATTATATATATTATATATATTACATGTTCTATTGTAAAAAACTTTAAAAAATATTGATATGTATTTCTTTGCAATGCAATCATTACAGTCTTTATTTCAATATTTGTTTAAATAAATATTTACACTAATATATTTTTTATTAACCATAAAAGTGGTCAGGATATTAAAATTTATTAAATATTAATTTGAGTTCACATAATTTATTTCAAATAAACGTGTTTACACTCTTTCACGTATATAATAAAAAAAGTTTATTTACTTTGATGATGTTTTCGTTACAGTATCCCACCGTGCATCACGCACGCCGATTAATGAATTGACTAATGAAACCAATTATAAATAAACACGTGACCAAAAGAGTAAAGTATTAGAAATATAAAATGAATATTTTTATTCAATATGCATCATTTTCAACACCATATTAAAGAAATAATTATTTGACAATTATATTAATATTTTAATTTTTTAATTTTAAATTAAATTATTGTTATATTCTTAAAACAAAGTTTTCAAGATACTTATTTGATAGCGGTATAAAATAATCTTTTATAATAAATATGTGTTGTCCATATATATAAACATGTAACTAACTGTAAGTGTAACTACCACATCTTCCTAACATAAACACATGTAAGGTTTTTAAAGAATTGAATTAACAAAAATAACTTTTTCCTAATTATAAACATGTAATATTATATGAATTCAGACACGTCATTCACGTCATTTAAAAGAGATATCGAATATCGAACACATATTGAAACATCAACACTCATAGAATATATATATATGAATTGTCCAATTCAAAAAATATCTCTTGAATTATGATAATTCTATATTTTATCTTCATGTCCGTGTTAGTGTATTCTTTAAATAAGATTTGTATGTATTATAAAATAGAATAGAGATGAAAAAAAAAAGAACAGTGATGAACAAAAGAGTAAACTGAAAACAAAGGATATGAGAATGTATATATCTTTTTTCTTACTCTGATATAGTATTCTTTAATAGTGTGTATGATATAATAGTCTAATTAAAGTCCTAAACGAGTTAACATCCTTGATTATAAGTCTTAATTACACTATTCTAATCTTCACTCCACAACCATGAAAATAATGACTAGGTAGTTGAAACTTTTTCTTAAAAAAAAAGGTAGTTGAAACTTTCCTAGTACAAAGAGTTGAAACATGGTGGAATGGAGGTAGTGTCATCTTCAACTTGATCAAGCACATGCGTCAATGGCTGCCACCACCACCCTTTCCTTCTCCTTCTTCTTCTCCACACCCTTTCGCACCTTCCACTTCCAAACTCCACCATCGCCCCACCCCACAAGCCTTTCCATCTCATGTGCCACTCTTCCTCACCACCCTCTCCGCCTGGCCTTCGCCGGCGGCGGCACCGGCAGCAACGTCTACCCGGCGGTGGCCATCGCGGAGGAGCTCAAAGCCATGAACCCCACGTGCCAGTTCCTCTTCCTCGGCGCCCCCAACAGCGTGGAAAGTGCAGCAATCTCCTCCGCAGGCTACGACTTCGCCTCTGTCCCCGCACCACCCGACACCAACCCTCTGTTCTTCCCTCACCGTTTCCTCAACTCTCTCCTCCAATGCCTCCGCCACCTCCGCCACTTCCAACCCCACGTCCTCGTCAGCACCGGCGGCTACGTCTCTTTCCCCGCCTGCCTCGCCGCCAAGCTCAGCGGCACCAACGTTGTCATCCACGAGCCCAACTCCGTCCCCTGCTTCTCCAACACCCTTCTCGCCCCCCTAGCCGACGCCATCTTCGTTGCTTTCAACTCCACCCTCGAAAGTTTTCCCAGGAACAAGTGCTTCGTGTGTGGCAACCCCGTGAGGTTCTCTGTTAGGAACCTTGTCTCCAAGGAAACTGCAATCAGTAATTTTTTTCCTGGTTTGGATAGTGGGGGCAGGGTTTTGCTGGTGCTTGCTGGCTCCTATGGCGCCAATTCAGTGAACATTGCGATGCTGAATTTGTACTATCAGATGCTGAGAAGGGACAGTGGTTTGCGTATCATATGGCAAACTGGGTTTGAAGCCTTTGATGAAATGGATAGCCTTGTCAAGAGTCATCCACGCTTGTATATGACACCGTGAGTGCTTCTCAAAACTTGTAACTGCGTTTGCTTTTTCTGCAAGACTGCATGGAACTGTGCACATATATTTCCAAGAGAAAGATTTGATTGCATTGGATAGTTTTATTTTTCTGATACAGCATAGTAGCATTGTTTGATCGTGCAACAGATCCTGTTTGGTTGCAATAGGGGTGGATTTTATCAAATTACTAACTTGCTCCTTTCACTTTGGCGACATACTCGCCAATCTTTGAGTATGATCAACTTGTTTTTCCAAGTTCAGAACTCATTTCTTTTTCTTCTAGTCTTCACGGCCTCCACACACAATGGTCTCCCATTGGTTCTTACTTTTGCGAGATGAGTGAGGGTGAACCTGCAAAGTACTTCGACGATCAAGTTAGTCCGAGTATAATGTGCAGGTGAGTTGTCCGGCATTGGATCTCTTTTGGTATTTATACCTTTTGAATGGACTTCAGCGGTCATGGACATGCTCGAGGATCCAATTTAGTATTTATACCTTTTGGATGGACCTCAGTGATCATAGACATGCTTGTGGGTTCAAAAGAAGGTTCAATCATACCTTAATCACGATTTATCACTTAACAAACTAATTACCATTTAAGAGAATCATTCGACATTTTCAACCATTCAGTTATGTTGGCCTTCTCGACTATCCGATAGTACATTTCTTAGTGAGTTCCACTGAATTTCATGAATCTAACACAGTGCCAATTGATTCAATAAAAGATAACTCTTTAAAGATATTATTTATGATGAAATCTTACAACTTTCCCAATTATCCCTTTTGGTTTCTCTTCCCCTTTTCATAGGACTAACAACCATGTTGCAATTTACTTTGTTAACCAAATTTATGTCATCTTTGTCTCAATCACTACTTCACCTACATCTTCTCATATAGTACATTTGTTTCATACCTTATCCTTTCTTTTGTGACTACACATCTATTTTAGCCTTCTCAATTATATTGCTTCCTCCTTTTTCTCTTGTGTATGGACTTTTTAAAGCCCAACAAATTCAATAAAACTGTCATTAGACTTGGCAATTACTTTACTGTCCTAAGTAACCTTCATAAACAAACTCGGAATCAATCAACATTGTATTAGTACAAGAGCAATGAAAGGAGAGTCAACTGTAACAGTTGCAGCTAACTAATAATTGAATACAAAGAAAAGTAAAACCATCTTTCCTACAATCAAACTGATCATGATTACTTCCAATATAATCTCACATTACTTAGTATTGATATTGATGTGAAAGAGTTTATATATATTTTTCTCCTTTAGTCTTCTAAAAGACTAAAAAAATCGTAATAAAGTTTAGAACTGAAATCAAACAATAACTTAGGTTTAGGAAGAAAGGATTTTTTTGGACTTAAATGGTGTGAACATCGTTTCTTTACTTGAATGCTTGACAAAACTCAAACCCACTTGATGATCCAAAAGTCTAATCAACTATCTTTAGTGCGCTTCCTGGTGTGAGACCACTCTGCCCACTGCATAGTGCTTTTGGAAATTGGCGTGAATGGGATTCCTGTTTTAACGGGTTTGTGTAGGACCAGTTTAAAATTCCTTGATTCAATATAATGGATACTTTATCTAGGATTTCTTTTTCTTTAGAGTCTTTCATCCATAATCTATGTTATTTGCATCCACATATTTCTAAGTACCAATGAAAATCACTTAAAAGTAATCACTATTTTTTTCTGCATCCTTGTATATCTCACTTGCAATCTGAGGTTTAGTGATAACTCATCTGACACATCCCCTTTTATGAAGGTTCATGCATTGTATGGATTTGGCATATGCAGCCGCAGACTTGATTGTTTCTAGAGCAGGTGCAATGACTTGCTATGAAATATTGGCAACTGGGAAACCATCAATCCTGGTACTTCAATTTTGTTTTCCTCATTCCTTCTATTCATTCCAATTCTCAATTCAGCTCCTTTATGTGCTATGAAGCACGGACACGCCTCTTCAATTATGTGCTTATGTCTTAGTTCATGTCAGATATACGTATCAAACACCAACACGTGTCCAGTTTGATTTCTGATGATTATAACACGTTCTAACACAATTTTAAAAATAAGAAATACATTAATTTTTTAAAAATTCAAAGTTATTGTATAAATTTTTATTTTTATTATAAAAATAAGAAACAAATCATTTGAGAAATATCTTTCTGCTAAAAAAAAGTGAAACATATACACAAATCTTTATTGTCAATTTCACAATTATATAATATATAGATACGTGTCATACATTTTAAAGATTATACATGTATATGTAACGTATTAGTTTCAGTGTCTGTGTTACATAGGCTAAACATTTTTTTTTCTAACCTTTAAGCAGAATTTGTAATACCAGTCTGTGGATCATTCACCACTACATGAACTAAATGCTTAATCTATGGTACCATAATTTCTTTACGCCATGAACTAGAAAGGTTATATGATTGTGTGTAAAAGCATCTACTTACGTGCATGCTTGTTACAAAACTACATTCCCAGAGTAACAGCTTACCATAATGCTTTCTCATTACAATTCAAAGACAAAACATAAGATCCAACGTGTACATAATTCAATTACGTAGTTAACAACAATCGCTGCATTTTTGTTCAATTATTATTTGTAGATACCTTCGCCAAATTTCTCTGAGGGGAATCAGTTCAGAAATGCGTCTTTGATGGCAGACTTAGCTGGTGTGACGGTTATAACTGAGGATGAGCTAGACTCGAGTACACTAGCCATTGCAATTGAAAAGATTTTAAGTATGTGATCTTCATCTTCAAAATGTTTCTTGAAATTTTTCAGGTTTGAAAATTATTGCTTTAATAAAAAAGATCTAAATCACGAATTCACTTATTAAATCCTTTTGATGGGAAATCAGAATGATAAAGATGCATTGACATTACTTTTGGAGTACAAACAGAAGACTATTAAAGCTTGAACTGTTAGTATTTGTTGGTATCTTCAATAATGGCCTGTTATATTGCTCAGTGTTGAGCATATTCAAGGATAAACAAGCTGGTGTTTAATACTATTCCTTAAGACTTGTACTAATGTCCAAAAACAAACAATACTAATGGTAATAATTTTGTGAAACTTGTGCATAAGCTTCTAAATTGCAGACTCTGGCATAGTGCAGTAACTGGCTACCAGAATTGAAACTTGAAGTTTGGGAAAGGGTTAAAGTTTTAAAAGAGTAAATAATAATTTACTTTCAGAACAAGTTCAAGCATTCTTTGCCCCCAAGTCCCAACCTTCTTTCTCACCGTTTCTACCTGTAAAGTGAAACCTAACAATCTTCTGACATTCCTTGTTTCTTACTCAAAACCTAAAAAAGCTGCAATAGTATTTTCTTTTCTTATTGTCTTTATTTTTTACTCCACTTTCAGATCCCATCAGTAGTTAGCAATGACTACTACTGTACACCCTTAATTTTGAAATTATAAATTCTGTCACTGATTAACATTTTGACTGCTTTTGTTGTTGTATTTCCAAAATTCAGGACTAACCTGTTTGAGTTAAGCAACATGTATCTCTTTTTCTTTCTTTGTTTGTTTTCTCTTGCCTTATTTCTTGATTTGGATTTTGGACATTGAAAATATGCATGATAGGGGACCAGAAGAAGATGGAAGACATGTCTGAGAGGGCTCTGAAAGCTGCAAACCCCAATGCCTCAGCTGAGATTGCAAAGCGCATTCTCTCCATTGTAAATGAATCTACCAAAAAGAAAAGAGATGGCTACAAAGTAGAATCTTAGCATGGCGGTTGAAATTGAAATTGAAATGAATTCATCATGCTTACAATACAAGTGTAAGTTTTTCTTGTGGGCCAATAACACTGATAGACACTCCAACTCCAAGAAGAAGAATTCCACTGTTCTTGCAACTTGACAGCATAATGTTAGGAATGTGATATATGATAATGCTAACAAGTTTGTGTTTATATATCACTGGCACTTTGATGAGTAAGAGACCAAGCATGGAGGCTTTAATTGCTCATGCAGGTCTGTGATGTGACGTGGGAGTGGTCCAATTTTTGTTGTTTTATTTATTTGATTTTGTGAAGGGTGATTCATGGAGTGGTCTATTTTCTGTGGTTCACATGGAGACATCCCTATCACTAAGAAAAGAGTGAGTTTTCATTATGCTCTTGTCCTTGATGGTGAATAATGTAAAAGCAACTTAACATTCAATTCTCCAAGCATCTGAAAACTCTGAGATGAAAATGAAATAAATCTTTTCATAACATTTGTGGCTCACCTCCACACATTTTCTTTTTCATATTAAACAACTGCCATATTCCCATCATTAGATATAAAATGTCTATGGAGATTGAACACTATTTAAATTTTATAGAGATTAAAGATATAGCCACTACCAACAAAATCTATCATCAAGCAATGAAAATAGAAACACACTAATTTGTAACAGACACAACTCCATTGAAACCAAAAGAAAAGTGCATTCAGGCAATGCCACTCTTGCCTCTGATATGCAAAGGTCTTAACTCTCAATCCAATTAAAAACCCTTTACTCAATAACATATAATTGCCGCCTCCCCATAGAGGATAGGATATGCTTAGTTTTGAAAGATGAAATGATAAATGACAGCAAAGAATGAAAATTCTTGCTTGTATTGGATATGAAAAACTATACACAAATCTATAGATGGAAGCTGTCCAAAAAAACAGTAGGATTGTGTCACTCAGTGTCGTGCTGCAACTTGCTGCTTACATACTGGGCAGAAATTTTTCTGTGAAAGCCATTGTTTTATACACTGAAAGTGATAACTGTGTTCACAATTTAGCCTCCCCAGCTCATCACCAGCTTCATACTCCTCCTGAACAAGAATGCACACTTAGTGTAAAATATCTTATTTATCAACTAATCAGAAATCATTGTTGGTATGATTAATAAAATAATTGTTATAAAGATCAACAACTTTATCATACATGACAATTTGTTGTGATTGGACAATAGTAAAATATTCAATCCATTAGTCAGACTACAAAAAAAAGATATCTATCTTGCATACAATACCTGGATGAAAAGCAATGTAAGAAACTCCTATAATCATAAATTTAATTCAATTTTGAAAAGTTACCTGGCAAATGCTGCACTCTTTATCTATTTGATGCTTTGATGTATCATCCCAAATTTGAAGTCTAGCCTTCCTTATGTTCCGTCCCATCTCATCTTCCTTGAGTCCGGTGTTCACGTGACCAATTCTCTCACCAAGCTCAAGCAATTGCTATCAAAACACAAACCACATGTATTGACCAACATCAAACAATGTCCATGGATAATATACTAATAGCTTGAAAATAAATTATTGCAGAAGTAAGTACATAGCTATGCTTGAGAAATAACTAACCTCATATGACATGTTATCAACATCAAGTCTCCAGTCTCTAAATTGATCATGTGAATTAAGTTGTCCACCCATTAGTAGACTCCCTTGAAGCATCATTATCTTCACATTGCCAGCAAAAATCAAGATATGAAAGATTAGCTCGACTGCAGAAAATTCTATGCAAAAACGTTAACACAAGGCTCGTATACACATGAATTATTTATAAAATAATAACTTCTACTAAATAGATTATATCTGATAATCCAAACATAAAAGAGTGATAGACATTAAAACACTTGTTAACATATGCAAATATAATCATTTATCTTTCAATTTGAGTGAAATGTGCTGTCTTAACATAAGCCCAATACAAAGCAGTCACAATGCACATGGCATTGAACAAAACAGTCATGGCAGAATTATATCAAACTATGTGCTTCATAATACATTTATTAAAATCAAGATTTGTGAGGTGCCTATTCTACACAACTTGTGTAGACCACATAGACATCCACACAAGAGAATGTCAACCCAAGTTGATGACTAAATCTGTCCCCCAAACAAAGAAACATATCACGAAATTCCAGAATATAACTGCTAATCTGCTATTAATCTTAAGGAAATAAGGGATATGGAAAGAAATGTAAAAGACTCAAACACCGAAAGAAACTCTAAGACCCGACAGATGGAAAACACAAGTTCTTGAATCTAAAAGACACATCCATAGGAACAATACTATGAATCTAAAAATGCATGAACTAAATAACTAATTATGTTTAATTAAATGCTCCACTAAACTCCATTTAACAAAATTGTTCCACTAAAGTTCCCTATTTTTTTTTATTCACGTGATGGTGTAAATGAACTATAAATTCAACTTCATTTTCCTGATACAACAGGCAGACACCAGTGCAGCTATTGCAGTTCTAAAGTTCCAACTTTGCTGGGAAACCACAAAACTGAATGACTAACAAAGCACCATTTACAATACACAAAACACCAATTTTCATCATCTCACAGTGCTAGAAATAATCATGCAGCCTAAGACCAAAAATGCGATCAGATTCTGTGTTCCGGGATTAAATACCGAAAACCTTTCATTCTTGTCAACAAGAACAACAAGTTTATTTATTTACAATTAAAAACATGATACATTCACTTCAAGGTAAGTCAAAATTCAGTTTTGTAACTTTGCAGCGAGCCAGCACATGCAAGTCCTATAGACAGTAAACAATTTGAATTAATAATTCTACATTTAAACACATTCAACCGTACTAAACATGCACTTATGATTAGTCACGAGAAAGATAGGGAAAAGGGTATATGTATATTAGAGGCAACCTCAGCAAAACCATCAGAGGAAGGATCTCTAACATGACGATAGTATGTTGCAGTGCCATAAGAATCAGAGGCAGAGCGTGGCGTGAAAATGTCAGAATCAGTGTCCAGAAAAGTGAAGGTTTCTGTGCGCCTTCCCGCATAGGATGATCGCTGCAAATATATATTTAATGATGTTTGAAATCACGTTAAGGCATTGTGAAACAAAAATTATGATGAAACAGAACTCAAACGAAGATCCCAACTAATCATTCACGTGCCTATCTAAAAGCATAAATAACGGATCACTGTTTCCCACTTAACACCAATCCAATAATCAACGACTCCTCCTTCTTCCATCTGTAACTTAACTAACACGCGTTCTCAAAGGGTACTAACACCTATTAATAACCAAAATAATTCTTTGTAAAATCAACAAGCCATTTTGTTGGTTACGAATAATCATTATTTCTTGCTATATCCGCATGAAAAATGAAACGTAAGAAACATTAATGGACTAATAATAAAAGCATTAAATGAGTTAGTTTGTACTATAAAGAATTGTTTTAGTATTGAAGGAATAAAAGTGTAGATAAGATGATCAGAGATCACATGCACTGCAAAAAAGAAAGCAAAAAACAGCGGCACATGAAAACGATCAAAGACTTAAGGCCCATACAGAAAATAATTTTCTATACTTTGTCTTGTGTATATTTCATGGGAATTTAAACATGACCAAAAAAAGTGGCACGGGGTTTTGAAGTGCTGATAGAAAGATGTTCATCAATGAACAAACCAGTCATATTTTTCTACTTTCTTGCTATTATTTGATTGATAAACAGAACCTAAGAAATTACCAATCAAGAAAGGAATTGTTAATGCTTGCAAAAGATTATTTTGTTGGGGTTAAAAACGGAAAAATAGACATTAATGCAGCTTGTCCATAGAAAGCAAGCATTGTTCTGAGATGAAAAACAACACCAAGAAGGGGTAGATGAAAGAAAAGGCTAAAGTTTTTCAACAGATTTAGAGACCAAAAAAATGAAAAAAGATAAAACATTGCAGAAATGAGAATACCTCCCTGTGAGTGATCTTATCCACATCAATTTTCCCTCTTGCAGATACATTCTTTCTGGCCACAACACAATCAACAGAGGCAGCAGTGTCTGCTGAGAACCCAATTCCAGGGCCACACCAAACATCTTGAAAATCCACACACCCAGGATTGGAACCCTCTAGAATCCCACCATGGAAAGTCTTGTTCTTGCCACCGCTGGTGGCCCTCTTGTGCTTCTTCTTTCTTGTTTTCTTCCCTTGCCAATCGGCGGAGGAGCGAATCACCGCCGGCACCGACACCTGCTGCGACGCGCCGGCGGTGCACCCCAACCCTCTTAAGGTTGCTGCAGAAAAGTTGCTTTTTTTCTTGCTTTGGGCGGTGCCATTGATGGTGGGGGTGTCATTACTGGAGGAGGAAGTGTTGTTGGAGAAAGTGGAGAGGAGCAAGGAGGATATGGTGGACTTTCCCCTAGCTGATTGGATTATGGAAGGGATTTGAGGGTTTGGATCTGATTCTAGAATGGGGTGGTGGTGGTGGTGGTGGCTGAATTGGTTTCTGGGTCTTCTCCATTTGATGTGTTCTGCCACTGTAGGTGTTGTTGTGTTTGTCACAACAGGCATGGTTCAGAGAGAGAGAGAGAAAGAATAGAATGTGACTTTGGGGGGTTTGTGTGAGGATTGTGTTTTGAATGATTATTATTTATTGGTTTGAAATAATGAATTTTAATTTGTGGGGTGCCCTTTTCTTCTTGGGTTGTTAGGTGGGGCTCTGCCTTGTCTTGCTGCAAGTGTGGGCATATGCTATATTGTTCAATCACTAGCCTCAGCCCTCATGCCACACACTGGAATCTGTGACTTGCTTTTGTTTCTTTTTGTGCTTTTCAAGCTAAACTGATGCTACTTATCAAAACAAAAGTTCAAAATCCTTTCCTCTCTCTCACTCTATTTGGAGTCTAGTGGAGGTGCTTTGGCCCTCAATGGAAAAAGGAAAATATCAATTTGACAACTGCAAAAACAAATGCATCAGTTTATACTTTGATTTGTTCAATATAATCTTAAAATTCATCCATTTCAATGAAAAGTTGTATTTTTTAAGTTATAATCTGTTACATAGTTATCTGCATTAATGGGAAAATGAGAAAATGTTGATTACTAGATTAGCATGCTTTAGTTTGATCTATGAAATATCTTCTTCCATGCTCAGAAAGTCAGACTAGTCTACAGTGCTGACACAAAAGTTAAACTTGTTTTATTAATAAATTGAAAATTCAAAAACTGTTTCTGTCTAATAATATGCCCTCCATTAAAGACTGGACAGCATTAAAAAGGTTCACACTCCCCCACACAAAAGCCACCAGGTCCAAAACCATAGGTGCATTGGGATTATAGCATGCATATATATTGGCCTTGCATATAAATGTAGGTACAGTGATGATCATGTGAGGAGCCTTGAATTTTGACTCAAGGAATGTCTTCCTTGTAAAGGATCTTAGCTGTAAGCCTAATGCAGATCCCTACTGCATTCTTTGTTTGTATAGTTTCAATTCTCAAAAAAGTCAAATACATGGTCAGAGAAATTGTTTGTTTGTATCAAGAAAAACTTCTGGAAGAAAAATTAGTATCAATAATTTTAGTTAAATATCTTTCTTATTTTCTATTATGCAGAATTAGTAAAATGACAGCAAATGAGTCTGTCTATAGTATGTTTGAAGGAAACTAAAACTTGGTATCTATGATAGATTTCATTTGTGGTGCAAACAACAAGATATTACAACCATCTTTTCTTTGGTATTTTTTTCCCTTTCATGAGTGTATTAGACTAAACCTCTTTGTCTTACAATAAAATGACCCATGTTAGTTCCAAAAAAATGACCCTTGACCCATATGATGGTGTGTTCTCCTTCAAAATAAAGAATTTGTCACCAAAATTTTATTACTTTATAACCATATATCTGTGAAAAGTTTCCAAAAGGCCACTTATAGAGTAAGAATGACCTTGAAATATGCAAAATACATGAGAAAATGGGATTTGAAAGAGGTAATGAACAAAAGCTAGGAGACAGATTAAAATGATTCTTAAACTTTTCTTTCACTCTCTGCCTGTTTTGGACCACATCTTGGTACAAAACAAAAGAATAAATTTTCCTGAATAAGTAATTTTTGTTATTAATGCTTAATCTCAGCTTGCTATTTCTATGTGGTTGATTGGCTTATGAAAGCAATAAAAACACATTTTCACATGACCATTAATTGTCAGCACTGCACATTAAGCATTTTTTCACCAACAACATTCAACCTCTCTCTTACATAATACTACAGTGTCTTGTTTCTCATCAACCAAATAGTTTCAGAATCAATTCAATCTACCTCTAAGAATATCATTTCAGAATCAATTTCCATTTTGGACGAATCAGAAAGAGATACCACACAAAAATCAAGGGCTTAGAACAGAAATAATTAGCTTTTATGTCATGCTGTAGCTTGGTTAGAGGTTTCTAATCAGTATTTATTTGACAAAGAATTTGTACTATCCTTCATCATGTCTAAGAATCACGTGATGGTTCCTGTTAATGCTGAACTGTACTCACTAATCAACTCATTAAATTATTAAACTATGATAAATTGTCTTCACCTTGAAAACTAAGATCAGAAAATGTTCTGTCATATCAGATAAAACACTGTGTCTTATACTCTCTGTGCTTACTATTTTAGGTCCCTGTTATATCACAAGTTTACTGAAATTTTAAGGTTTTTATATGTTTTTACCCTTTTAAATTTCAAATGCAAGATCAAATCTAGGTGATGATTATTGATAAGGTGGAATAAGATTATGGTGGGTTTGTGCCGAAAGTTAAAGAATGATGTTCATATCTTTTATGATGGAAACTATTAAGGACACAACAATATCATTAGGTTACAAATAATTCACTGTAGCTGTAAACCATAATACTTACATATAGCCCCAAATTGAATACAGATATCAATGCACTTTTTTCCTTTTTTTTTCCTTTATCAACATGTCATCATCTACTATTACATTATTTTTTTAATGAAAATTTTCATGTTAGGCATCACTATGCAACTTGACATCTCAGCTAGGCTGACATCTCAAGTAACAACAATCATCTGCCATCACATGAAAAAAGTATTATTAAAAAAAGGAAAAAGAAAGAAAATACAAAAATATGGGGGGACTAGACCAAAACTCACATGTTAACAAAAACGATACATAGGTAGACTATACCTATTCATAAAGAATTCTAAGAACAGACTAGATGGAAGTCTATTATACCAATGAAATGATTGTCTATGAATGAACCCTAAATTAGCCAACTTATCAGCACATGCATTTCCCTCACGAAAAATATGAGTAACCCTAAACCTGATTGTCCTACAGAAATTAAGACAAGTATTCCATCGATTACGAAGCATCCACGGAACAGTAGTCCTAGCAGTAAACGCAGCACAAACCAAGACAGAATCACATTCAAGCCAAACATTAGTAAGTCCCATCTTTTGAGCTTCCTCCATAGCATGTATAACTCCATAAAACTCAGCAACCAAAGCAGTTTGAACTTCAAGAAACCCTGAAAAAGCACCAATAAATTCTCCCATACTCCCACGAAAAATACCTCCACAAGTAGCAAGACCAGGATACCCCCTAGCAGCCCCATCAGTGTTAATTTTAACCCAGCCTGGTGAAGGAAATTCCCATCTAACTGGAAGAGGATGAAGAACTTTCCCACTACGAGTCTTAATACCAAAAAACTTAATCACGTTGAAATCCAACATATCATTCTTCATTGAAGCTTTAGACGAATTTCCCACTAGACGAGTTAAATCTTTAATTACCGAAATAGCCTTAGAAACCTCAATCTTATCCTGAAATCTAGCATACATTATTACCACTAACAAAATTATCAAATTTTAACTAATTTTAAAAATATAAATAATTAATTATAATTGAACTAAATTAAAAACTATTTTAAAAATTAAAATAAATTATTAAAGTCTAAAATAATTTTTATTATTAATAAAAATTTACAAAGTAGTTTTTAAATTGGAATCTACCAGGTTTAACTACTAATATTTTATATTCTAAATCAATCTTTAAAATATTAATTGAGATCAATTTAAGATTAAAAATATTAGTAGATAAATATTAATAAATAAAATATTAGTAGTTAATTTATATATTAATTTAAAAATTATTTTATAAATTTTTGTTAATAATAAAAATCACTTTAGGTACAAAATAATTTTCTAGTTTCTAAAATAATATAGTAATTAATTATTTTTATCTTTAAATTTAGTTTTTAGTTTTTATTTAATAAATTTCGTAGTGTATGTATGTTATACCACATAATTATTATAAAAATATAGAATTTATAGAGATTTCTTTTACAGAAAATTTAAAATATTTTATTTAGATGGAATTTTTTAAAATAGATTAACATTCTATAAATTTATAAAATGTTACATTTCACTTAAGAAATTTTGAAATATGACATTTTTAAAAATTATTATCTTTTTTTTATATTTTGTTCTCAACTATGTTTTGATTTAGAAGTTGATTTGACTTAGTACTATGTGGATCTAACATTATTTAATTAATGTTGGCAATAAAGTCTTTTTTATATATAGAGTAGTATTACTTTTAATTCACGTTTTTTAAGATGTCTTCTAGTAACATCAGCAACACTTTTTGATTTATGTAAAACACGATTTTTTATTGACATTAACTTAAATGTTTCTTACTTTGTGTTAGTTTATATTATTTTTTAACCTATGTTAATTAAGGTTTTCTCAACTAATATAGAGAAAGATATTACTTTCTCAACTCATGTAAGTTAAGATTTGTTTATTAATATAAATAAGATTATGTTTATACTGATATAAGTCATGCTTTTTAGTCAATATTTGTAGAAGTTATTTTTTATATTTATTCACAAAAATAGGTAAGGATTGTTTTTTAATTATCTGAATTTTCTTGACCAATAACGATAACTATCTTTTTTTTTTAAGTTTGTAGTGGTTATTTTTCAATTAATGATGCTACTATTATCTTTTGGTCTTTTGTACTGTGACTGATTATCCAAAATAAATTCTATAAATTTGGATTCTCTTATATAAACAAAACATTATGAACTAAAGTAATTAAAATAGAATGAATTGGAAATTGTCAAATTTTTTATTGAAACGATGGGACCTAAATAACTATTGAAGTCTTCTTCTCCTTTTTTCGGTCGGTCAGGTTACTGGGTGATGAGATTCTTCTCGTCCTCTTACTTCTCATTCGGCACTCGGTCTCGGGTGAACACCGGATGGTGGAGGTACCTGCGAAGGCACTCCGACGCTTAAGTCAGTAAAGCGGATGGTCAACTCTCAAGTAGGTGAACACTAATAAATGACATACCTTACTCCTTGGGATGCGTGCTATTTATATTATTCTAATGAGCTTACCTTGTTGGGCCCGCTTATCGGAGTGAATACCGCTTATGGTTGTATTACCTAATTCTTAATGATGGATTAACTTCACTGATCTTGGTTTGAGCGTTAACGGTAATAGGGGTTGGCCGTCGGCCAAGTTCCCTTGGTATGGGTCGATCAGATTTCTCTGGTCTCAGTCGTCTCGACCAGGTCTTCTAAGGTCTCGCCCAGGTAGGTCGTCGGCCTCATCGTCTCGGCCAAGTCTCTCAGGTCTCGGACAGCCTTCCTTTGGTCTTGGTCAAGTTGACCAGGTGTCGGGCAGGGAGATCGAGGAGTCGGCCTCGCCCATACCGGTACAAAACACAAGTTAATAGTCTATTTAGATATACACATTTTAGAAGATAATATATTTTATAAAAAAAAAATGTTCTATAACAAAATAAATTGTTTGGATGACAAATTTTTAAAGAAAAAAAAGTTATGTAAACTTAAAAGATAAATTTGATCACTTAAAATTATATAGAATTTCAAATTTCATATTAAAGAAATAAGATTACAATGTTATCAACTTTTTTTAGAAAAAATAGAATTTCAAATTTTATTAATGTTATCAACTTTTTTACTTATGCGATACGAGTTATTACGATGTACATTTATCAAAATAATTTACTTGATATTTGATAAGATTTTTTTTCCAATCCATGTCAGTAATGTTTGTTTTTATTTTTCAAATTTAGTTAAGATTTTATTTCTAATGCTGACTAAAACAACTTTCATCAATGGTGACTAGAAGTTTGTTTTTATTGTTAGCTTAGCTCACCAAAATTTTCAATCAATATCAATAAAAAAAAAACCATGAATAATAACGTTAAAAATAATATATTTTTTTAAATATTACAATCTTGTTTTTACAAAATTTGATAAAAAAAACTCAAAAAACTGATATTGACTTTAAAATATGTCTCTATTGTTTAATATTATATTTTATTTTGATGTAACTAAATATTTTATGGTGGATAATAGAGAAAATGGTTGTTAACAATATATTATCTTTTAGTTACATGGAGATAGAAAAAAACTAATAAAATATTAATTTATAAAAAAATTATTCAATTTTGTTTTTATTTTTTATAAACTTATAAAATATAAAAAAATATAATTGTTATTATTTAATCCATTGTGATATTATTTTAAAGATAAAATATATACAAACTAACATTACAATTCAGAAAATTTTAGAGAACTAACCATATTAAAACTAAATAGTTGTTAAATAGGATTTGTCTCAAACTTTAGAAAAAATAATGTTTTCTTTTTTATTTTTATGGAGAAATTTCTTATATTTGGTATAGCTCCTTAAATAATATCCTCTCTATCCATATCTATAATTAGTTTTTCAAAAGATTTGTCATTTATTTTTACAAGATGCAGTTGAATAATGCATTAATAATTTTTTGTAAAACATTTTTAATTAATTGACACAATTTTGTTAACAAATATAATAATTATGTGAAAAAAGAACAAATAAAATAAGAATGTATCTCCCTTAATCTTATTTAAGAATATTAAAAATCTCACTTGAATATTTTAACTCAACAAATATTACAGTGACAATACAATTTAATGCTATATTTATTATTTTCAATTAATTTAGTTAACTTTCTTAAATTGTTTTTTATCAACAAAATAAAATAAAATATATAAAGCAAAAGAGTGACAATCCAAATAAGTTTATAATTATGTAAATGATATTATTTTAGCTAATATTTAAAAATACTATAATATATTTAATATTATTTTATCTGAATTGTTCATTGTTTTCAATTTATTTTAAACAGTTGTCTCTCATATTATACTTGTCTTATATTTTAATATGTATTATTAAATAAACTTGGAAGTTATTGGGCCTTAGTTTAGGAGGTGAGGAAGAAACCGCCATCAATGAATTCACCAACATTAATTGGGTATTTTCTCCAGCACCTTTTCATTTTTCTTCCTGCACCCCTACATACTTTTGAAATACCAGAATTATCCTAATAATTTTGGGTGTTTCTTGAATAGGGGTTCTATAAGAAAATATGTTTCCAGAATAGGGTTAAGTAAGTAAATGTGTGTTTCCAGAATAGGAAATCCAAAGAAAAAAACCATTATGAAATATTATTTACAGAATTTTTTTTTTAATTTCCATAATGATGAATTTGAAATGGAAAAGTTTTTCCGAAAATATTCTGAAATGTGTAATTCAGAAGTCATTTTTAGAAGGGGTAAAATAGTCTTTTCATAGAATGATGGGTGCAGGAAGCCATTTGTTGGAGGTGTAGGGAGAAACACCCACATTAATTTTGGACTACCTTGCCCTTGGGCCTATGCAACACAGACACCATTGATTTGTACTGTTTCTTACGTGAGTACTTGATTCAATTTCATCACAAACCTTAAATATTGGTCTTTCTTCAAATTGGGCTTGCGATTGAATCTGCAAGCTTCTGAATCCGTGCCCTAGCTTCTTCTTCCTCTTCCTCTGCTATTGCAGGGCACAGACCTCAGACTCCAACCTTCGCCACAGACCCAATTCTCGAGTGATCATGGGGAAGAAGAAGAAGAGGGTTTCCTCCAAGGTGTGGTGTTACTACTGCGATCGTGAATTCGACGACGAGAAGATCTTGGTGCAGCATCAGAAAGCGAAGCACTTCAAATGCCACGTCTGCCACAAGAAGCTCTCAACCGCCAGCGGCATGGCCATCCACGTCCTCCAGGTCCACAAGGAATCCGTCACCAAGTACAACCCTGTTTTCCTCTCTTTTTTTTTTTTGTTCCTTGTTTAGGGTTTTGTTTCCCGTTTTGCATTTTTTGTTATAATTGGGTAAATCACATTTAAAGGAAGCAAAAGAGTTCATGTAATTTGTGCCCCTAAGAATCGCCTTATTATTGTTGTTATTATTAACACATCGTATGCGGTGCTAGAAATCTAGTAGATGTTATGGTTGTGATTACTTTAAGGAATGTGAGGGATTGATAGGCTGTGTGATTTGATTTCGACTGAATGCTGATGATCTATCCCTGAATAGCTTTTTGGTGGTGTGAGGGGGTACTTAGCCAAGTGAATTTGCTTCTTGAAATCTGGTTCTTGGTAAATTTTATGCGTTTTCACAACAAATTGCTATTCTGCTTACTTTTATTTGTTGTTGAGGTTTTTCCTTTTCTATTTTATCTCAGGGTGCCCAATGCAAAACCTGGCAGAGAGAGTACGGATATTGAAATATATGGAATGCAAGGGATTCCACCAGATATCTTGGCTGCACATTATGGTGAAGAAGGTAATATTGTCTGATGGCTTCTGACATAACTTCATAAGCATAAGATTGTTTTTGCTTTTTGTTTTTCATTCATAACTGGCTTACGATACAACTTGTTAGCTACTAATTATCTCAAGTCCTTGTGTGTTTGCGGGAGGAGTTGGGTGTTATTTTTCCACTTTAATCCTTTTTGTATGATAGGACGCTTTGCTTAGTTTGCTGTATGATCACACTAGATATGTATTGTGACTGCTGTATGTATCTCTGTTTCTTGATGGTGTTTGCTGTCATAAGAGTATTTTTCCGAGACTCAAGCCACAACATTCTATGAATACTGTTAGTGTTGGCAAGATGAAACATTAAAGTTTAGTTTCCTTTCTCACCATTGTGTGTATTTTGTTTTTATTGCAGATGATGATGTTCCATCAAAGGCAGCCAAGGTTGATATTTCACAAAGTCAGCTTGTAGGTGGAATGAGGCCACCTCCTTTGGGTACAGGATATCCTCCGCGATCAGTCTTACCTACACTTCCACCCGTGTATGTTACTACTTTATGTTAATGCCTCTATTTGTTTTCAGCCTCTTTAATGCAAGGAGGAAGTTGTAAATCTTACATATTTTACTTCAAATTTTGAGTGGCTCAAAAATTGCTGACATGCTTTACTTCTTGCTATAGTTATAATCCAGCTGTACCCTTGCCACCGAATGCTTGGGTGGTTCCACCTCGACAGCCATGGTTTTCACAACCTCCAGCTGTTTCAGTTCCTCCTCCTGCCCCATACACTCAGCAGCCATTATTTCCTTTGCAGAATGTCAGGCCTCCAATGCCAGCAACTGCTCCGGCAGCAATGCAAACACAGATTGCTCCTCCTGGATTGCTTACATCTGCACCTGTCCCAGTTTCACAACCTTTATTCCCTGTTGTTGGAAACAACCATACAACGACTCAAAGTTCATATTCTGCCCCACCTCTTCCCTCAAGTGTTCCATCAGTTACTCCAGTGATGTCTGCCAATGTCCCTGTTGATACACATTTGAGTACCCACTCTTCAGTAACAAACAGTTACCAGGCTATAGGAGTTCCAGGTAACCTTTATATTTTCTCTCCTTTGAACAGTTATGACGGATACCATGATTCAGAACTGCAGGAGTGTTTTTTATAAGATCGGCACACCAATCACTGAATTTTAGTTTTTCTCTCTTGAGATTAATCCATTCTAGTGATTTTCATTTCCTTCTCACTCTTTGTTCTTATATGTGTAGCAGCAAGTAATTCACACTCTTATGCTTCTGGTCCAAATACTGGTGGTCCTTCAATTGGGCCTCCCCCAGTAATTGCAAACAAAGCTCCTGCTTCTCAACCTGCCACCAACGAAGTCTACTTAGTTTGGGATGACGAGGCAATGTCCATGGTGAGCTTTGTACTTGATAAAATCTGTTGTGTTTTATTTTCATATTGTGTCTTGGTTGGTAATTTTGTGATGTTGGGTTACTGTAGGAGGAAAGAAGAATGTCTTTGCCAAAATATCAGGTGCATGATGAAAGTAGCCAGGTAAGTCATACTACCTCTGTAATAGATGGAGTTGCTTTCGCATCTAACCAGATGAGTAGGCTTTATGCTTCCTGTTTTCAGATTCAGTTGTTTACACATTGTTTCCTATTTAAAAAGGTACATTCTGAATAAATTTATAAATCCTTTTTAAAAGTAAAATAAATGGCAAAGTAAATAGGATCATTTTAACACTCCTTGCTTGTTTCCAAACTAAATGGGTAGTGCATGCTATTTTATTTTGAATGGCCTCTATGGCTGCAATGCAAGCTATGCTCCAATTTTTGTGGGCATCTAAAGATTCAAATAGGTACTGTATTATTTTCTTTTGGTAGTCAATTATAATTACCACAACATAATTTGTGAAGCTTGCTGCAAACAACCAACTTCGTGATCTTTCATCCCAGCATTTGTACACCATAAAAGAGTATGTATATATGATTTATTGGGTTTGGTTTCGCCAATGTTATTCTTTCTCCTCCCTGCTTGATTCTTAAGTTTGGGGTTTTGGGTGGAAAATGGTCTTACCCATCAGATTTTTGCCCATTCGTAGCATCATTACAATTTATTTTATGGAACAAGTGAATTCAGACTTGGCACAGGTCAGCTTCTTTCGCAGAGTTTGGATCTCTTGCATAGGACCATGCTATAGAATATTCGGTTTATTGTTGTATTTGGGGTCTATGATTACATGCTGATCATCATTATCATTTTTTTTTCAGATGAGCTCCATTGACGCAGCCATAGATAAGAGGATACTTGAAAGCAGGCTGGCTGGTCGGATGGCATTTTAGGTCAATCCTGATGCGTAAATTCTTGTCAAATTTCTTCAGTGATATGGGCTCAAAACGACATTTTAACAAGCTCGAAAGCGTGTGTTCAAGATTCCTTTACTTAAGGTCCAGCAACTTATACTGTTATTGGTGCGATTCTTTTGCCAAAAAGGGGAATGGGCCCTACTGCATGGTGGAATCAAAGGAAAAAAGATTGAAATTGTTGTGATTTCCAACTTCTTAGGAAGTTGCTAAACTTTTGTTTGTTTCTTATTTCACACCCTTTTCTCCCTTTGATATTTGTAGTCAACCTTTAGGACGTGATACTTAAAAGAGTACTACATATTTGGTGTAATCTAGATTACATGTATGTGTCGGGTGGAAAATTGACGGTAATTATTGGTTATTGGTTATATGCTTCGAAATTAGTTTTTCTCTCTGCATTTGTGTTTAAAAGAAACAATCACGAAGTAGAGAAAAACCCATTTCTTATACAAATCATATGAATTCAACAAAACGCGTTCTTTAGTGGAAAAAAAAAGACAGATTTCCATGTATTTGACTTCATTTGGTGCTCAAACAAGGTAGACCATGTTCCTGATATTTTAGCATACGGTATTTTCATATCCAAATTTACTCTTATAAAACTATCTAGCTCAGTATTTTATTCTTGTAATCAATTCTCGAAACCACTGGCTATTGTTGAACTCTTGTTAATCTATAAAATCTTGTTGTATGAAGTGACTCTGTTCTTAGTTGAGAATAGTTTTGATCAGCATGGAACGATTTAAAAATAGTTGTATTGAAATCAATGTCACTGACTTAAAAAAGAGGTCTTGCAAAAACTGTGCCTACTATTCTCTTTCCATCTAAATTAAATTAAAGTTACATAGCATGGCCAGTAGTCTCAACTTCCCTGGTTCAGAGTAGATGGAATTGATTTCTGAAATGGTCCCATAGGTGGGGGCTCTTCCTCTGCACAAAATAGCCATAGGAAAGACAAATAAAATTAAAAAGTCAAATTTGAGAATTTTGGATGCTACTGAAACATAAGCTGCCGAGTCACGATTTTCCGTTGTGTGCCTGTTGGTGCAGGTCAATGCACCCATAAGGAGGAGACTTGTTTGGGTTTCTTTTAAATGGTGTATCCATATCCGACACATGTATCAGATATACATTTGTAGGATATTATCAGTAAAGTGTTCAATTCAAAAAATATTTATTGAATTTTTGACAATTCTAACATAATTTTAAAAAAGAAAAATACATTAATTTTCTAAAAATTCAAATTTATTGTATAAATTTTGATTATGATTACAAACATAAGAAACAAATTATTTTAAACCAGCCATGAGAAATATCTTTCTGCTAAAAAAAATTGAAATATACTTATGCACATAAATCTTTATTCTCAATTTATATAATTTATAATATATAGATTTGTGTCCACATGCCCTACATTTTAAAAATTATACATATCTCTATGTCCGTGTCTTATCACTATCAGAGTTGTATCCGTTTCAATATCTGGTACAATAATTCAAACTTTACTATAGTACACTTTTCAATGTATAATGTTTGAAATTCTGAAGATGCTGTCATGAATCATGATGCATCAAATACCACTAATATTGTGACTCAGTGTATCATAAGTCTAATACAAGGAAAAGGAAAAAGACTGCTGATAATGACGATTCTTAAACCATCTTACACATCATTGGAGAAAAATATGCAAAAAAGGAATGTCGGTTTTTGTCTTTGCCACAGATTTCTTTGACGAAAGTTTTCAGGGTTTCACAACAATCAAAAGAAAGTCCTTAATCAAGATTTCAGAATGTGGGGAGTTTTGTGGTGAGGCAAACAAACTAACCAATGGGAAAACAAACCATGGTTTACTTTCAAACAATGTTGTATATGACATAAAATAGAAAATTGTACTGTGCATATCAGAAAGCTAGAGCAACTGGTCCATTTTTTGCCTAATAGCCAAAGCTAAAATGAAAGGATACAACTTTGTATAGATATTTAGAACAAATACAGCTGTGTAAAAGCTGATTGAGTATAAAATATAAAAATCCAAAAAAAAAGTGAGGGGTTAGATTTGATTACATAGAATTTGAAGTAGTCCCAATGGGCATAACAATTGGTGGTGATAAGGGGTCACGACAGAATCTATTGCTTTCATGCACAGTTGTCTATCCTCTTGTAAAAACGACACACCGAAGTCACAGTTATGAACTTAATGCCACTTTTCTTTGGTTTTTATTACCTTTTTTTTCAGTTGAAAGTAGCTTTTGTGAACCTATGAACCTATAATATGCCTTAACTTTGGAATTTCCCCTTCACTCTATCACATCCAAATAAAATACTTTATATATATTACCACCACAAGGGGAAAAGTCTTATATGTTCACAACTTCAACAAGTTTCTCTTTTAGTATCTACACATTACTCCTAAATCCTAACCATCACTTTCATCCTCATCCTTAATAGTAGGGTAATTATTCAATTAGGAATATATATGCAGTGAGTGATTCATCACGAATACCTAGCTAGATGTTGCTTACAATATATCTCAGTAATGTAGATTAGCTACATAGAGTCCTTGCAAAGCTTTTCCTGATAAAACTTTTATCAGAATGTACAAGTAAGATCCCATTTACAGTAGCAATGGCTCTGACTTTCATAATTGAGTTTAGTATGATTACACTCAAATTTTCTTTTTCATTATGGGCAAGTAATTATCTGATTAATTAAATAAAAAAGCTCAAACTTTCTATGTAAAAATTATAAGGGACGTGACTGTGCTTGTGATGTTAGTTTTTGTCAGAAGAGAAATTCATATTCACAACTCATGTGATGAATGGTTACCAAAAAAACAAGTGTTGTAAAAGTACAAAAAATTCTCCCATGATATGGCAATGGCATCCAATCTTGGTGCTCTGCCACACTGTTACCATTTTTTATTGAAGCTGTTTGGGATGGTTTGCAAGCACTGTTGAAACCAAAAGGGTGAAGTCTTGGGATTTGAAATTGGTTGGGTTTTGGCTACAGTGCTTAGTCTCTACCCTTGCCTTCTAATGGTGCTTGTCACTTGTCTCTATTGGGACAGACATGTTTTTCTCCTTTCTGTGAGAGAAGGCAGAAATACAATAAATAGATATAAAAAACTGTGTACAAAAAAAAAAATAGAAGGGAATCGAAAGTGAAAATATCTGTACACAATTCACCACCAACAATCTTAACTATCCCATCTTTTATGTGCTGTTGTTTCGTACCAAAGGGGAAGTACAAAAGAATGAGAAAAATAAAAAAGTAGAAGCACGATTTGCTCGACTCAAAATAAGAGAAAAAAATTAATATTTCACAACCTTCTCCAATATACAATAATACAGTATGAAGAAAGATTATTTTTGTTATGAAATTTCATAAATTGGTGTGAGTTTTAGGTAAAAAAAATAAGGTAGAAAGAAATAGAAAGCAAGTTGCAGCTGAATAGAACATGGTTATGTTGTGTTTTTGTAATTGTTCTACATTTCATGGTACACTGTTACTGAGGTTGTTTTTTGTATTTAGTGATATCACATGAATTATGAGAAGTGAATGAGAATTTGAGAAGTAAATGAAGAGTGCATTATATAAGAGAGATATAGAGAAGAGAAAGAGGAAGAAGCATGAGCAGTGGAAAGAGAAGAGTCCCTGAAGTGAAGGTCATAAATATGTTCACATGCAGTGATCCTATCTCTCTCAAGCAGACAGAGACGTGGTTGGTGCTTTCGTGATCCACCGCACTCTCAATAAATACCAGTAGTTGAATCCCTTCACTCCATTCATTACCCCTTATTTATTGTTTTCTTACCTTCTTCTCATGGACCACCACACCACACCCTCTTCACCTTAGCATCCCCACACTCACTCACTTCCCTCACATCTCTCACCAACTCTCATGGCTTCCTCCTCCAAATCCCCTCAATTCACTCCTGTTTGTGCCTTCTTCTTCTTCTCTCTTCTTCATCATTCTTCTTCATTCTTCTCATTTTTCTGAACTCCTTTTTCTTGTTGCAGATTCAAGAGGAGCGTGAATTGGACGACTATAGTGAAGAAAACACCATAAGGCACACCAGAAGCACCCCCTCTCACCACCACCACCACCCTCCCACACCTATTCTCATCAAGCACAACACTAAATCCAACAACACCCACAAGAAAAAAAGATCCGAATCCGAGGAAGATGCCTCTGTCTCCTGCAACAAGTGCAGGCCACACTCCAGAGACAAAATCTTCATCCTTCCCTTCGATCACACTGCCAACCACAATGCCTCACACACCAAGCAATCCTCCTCTCTCCTCGCTAGCCCCAATGGCATTTTCAGGTCCCTCGTCTCCAAACTCACCCGCAAGAGCCCCATGTCCTCGTCCCACGACCCTCTTCCGGGTTCAAGAGAGGAGCAGTGGAAAATGGCAGTGGCGGAACTCTCTCACAAGCTGCTCCACGCCACGAGGAAACGAGACGAAGCCCTTCTCGAAGCTTCCAGACTCATGCACTCCATGGGGGAGCTCGAGAAGAAGCTCAACAAGCTCGAACTCTATTGCCACAGCCTGAAATCGGGCCTCGAAGAATGCACCAACGCCAACACCAACACCGTCTCTTCTCCGACACCCTTCAAACAGAGTCAAACCCTCCACCAAGACGCGGTGATTCAGCACTTCTTGGTGTCGGTGTCCGAAGCAAGATCCTCCGTTAAGCTTCTCTCCCGTTCCTTGACAATGCAATTGAGGCACATGGGTAGCAAAGTATACGAGAAAGTTTCGTTTTTGCTCCAACCTTACGACGTCAAAATCTCCTTCTCCAAGAGCCCCAGAAGCCTGCTCTTCTACCTGGAGGCCCTCTTGAACAGAACGTTCTTCGAGGACTTCGAAACCATCGGGTTCCAGAAGAACGCGTGCAACGCGGTGCTGAACCCGGTGGAACGGTGCGAGGGGAGTTTCCGGTGCTTCAACATGCTTCAGGGGTTGACATGGGAGGAGGTGCTGAGCAAGGGAACGAGGCACTTCAGCGAAGAGTTCAGCAGGTTCTGCGACAGGAAAATGAGTGAGATTGTTGCGATGTTGGGGTGGAACCGGGCCTGGCCCGAACCCCTCTTGCAAGCCTTCTTTGGAGCCTCGAAGAGCGTGTGGATGGTGCACTTGCTGGCAAACTCTGTGCACCCTAGTTTGCCACTCTTCAGAGTGGACAAAGGTATTAACTTTGATTCGGTTTACATGGAGGATATGGGTGGGGACAAGGCCTCAAAGTTGGTCCCTAGTGTAGTGAGGATAATGGTTGCGCCAGGGTTTTATGTCTATGGCAGTGCAGTGAAATGTAAGGTACTCTGCAGGTACTTGAGTAGTAGTAACAACAACAACACCAACCACAGTAACAATAACAAGGAAGACAAACCTTTAACCCCAACCTCTTCACTCTGAGACACACAACAGAGTCAATGGTTTGTTCTGTTTTGTAACTCTGCAATTTGGATGAAATCAGTTTTCCTTTTTTTTGTGTTAGCAGCCAATACTGTTAAAGATTATGTATATTATCATCATTATCATTGAATTAGTATTATTAGTGAGTTTTTGGTGTTTGGTGTTTGGGTTTGATGATGGAGATTTTTGGGTCAAAGTGAAGAATTTGGCAGTTTCTGGTTTCCCTTTGTTTTATGTTGTGTCTGGTCCATTCGGAGTTTTTTATCAGTTTGTGTTTGTTTTGGTAACACATGTGTCTGAAAAATTAACCTTTTGGGAACTTTATAGTTTGATGGGATTGGGATAGAGAAGTGTGTTGATTTTCACAGTGTAATGGGTCCTGGCCATGTGGATTCTGCTCACAGATAATTATCAACTTCTTCAAAAGAAGTGATCCATTTTCACAATCATCGGATCCATTCAATCACGTGTGCTTCTGTCATCACACATCAATACTCCTAACAAATGCACACGATTACTTCTTTTTTCTTTCATTCAAGCTTTTTATAGGGAGAACATGATGCATTCCTCACTTTCAAGGACCCTGCTTTTGGATCAACTCAAAACCCTAATAGGTATGTCATTATTTGAATTCAAAAACCAATTCACAATACTTTTTCTAAATAGATGGAACTCTTGTTGGTGCTGAAATGTTAGGCTTTGAAAGAATATTTTGTTAAAAAAGAAAGTGTGTTCTATATGGGTTAAATGCATCCATCAAAACCATAATGTTTTAATGATTTGAATGACTAAAACTCTCATGTTTCACCTGTTTATTTGGTCTTGGTCGGAAATTTTGAAATTCTATTTATGCATGTTAATTGCTTTTAATTTTGACTTTTCCAATGATATATTTACGCATTAATTAAAAACATCAATGCCAACAATAGCACTGTTAATTGTTTAAGGCATCCTTTGCAGTCACAAACAAAACGAATGGCATTTGAACAAACACACGAAAGTGAATAAAATTAATTCCTAACAAAAGTTATTGTTAATGATAACTCATAAGAAAACCACTGTCTTGATACTACCAAATTTACCTCAATTCTCCCTCCACCTCCATTGCTATTTCTTGCACCTTCATCTAATTTTGAAAAGTTAAATATACCCTTAATATTATATTGGATTAATCCAAAACATTTTTATTTTATTTTAAATATCAACTTGTACAATTCAGTAGTTTATACAATCCATTATACAACCTAAATCCGGTTTCAACTACCGAATTGTACAAATTGGTATTTAATAAAAAAAAAATTGAATTCCGGAATGGTATGAAGGAATGACTTTTTTTAAATTATATGGAGGTGGAGAAAGCATGAATGGAGGTGCAGGAAGCATGAATGGAGGTACAGGGAGAATTTTCCCAAATTTACTCCATATTAGACTAAGATTGATAGAATTTGTACTTTTACTTCATGCACCCCCATTTGTTAACCTACACCCTCATAATTGGGTGAAATAACTGAACTGTTTCGTGCTTCTCCTTCGCTACACCCTACCACCACTGTCGCTGCAGCTGCACCATCATCACTGCAGAAGAAGAGTAGAAGAAGAGCAAAAAAATCTCATTCCAGAAAGCTTGTTCTGGAAAATTCATTCCTGTTTTAGAAAACTTATTCCAGTTTTTTTTAATCAACAATAAATAATAATATAATGGGAATACTTGGGTACTCCAATACGTCTAGTTCTTAGTCAAAATTTGTACATATCCAGCTTACTATAATACAAAAAATAAGACAACAACATAACCAGGTCAAGGATAGAAGGTATGACATCTCCACAAAGTTATGTTGGTTCCTTGCTCCTTCCCAGCATCTGAGGTTGAATCACACTCAGCAACATGTGGTCTCATCCAAAATAGAACCCACCATAAAAGAGGAGGAAAATCGTTAACCATCAATGCAGTGATTTCAAATATTCATATACATCAAAGCACCAATCAGTTTCATGTGTTCCAAAAAATCTATTTTGAAAATTTTGTTCAGATCTTATCTAGTTCTGAAAACGTGTTCCAAAATATATTTCATAAATTTCAAAAAGTGTGTTAAAAAAATTAGTTAATAAATAATTCAAAAGTCACTTTAAAGAAGAGTAAAATAATCATTTTAAAAATTATGGGATACACCTAGAATTTGGTATTGAATAACTATGAATGGGTTTTCTCATAGGAAAGGGTATTGGGCCCAATGCATGTACCAAAAGGAATCCATAAGTGCTTCTTGTAACCAATTGGACTCTATAATTTAGTTCTCATTCTTTTTTCTATTTCTTTCTTCCTCCACCCCTATACTTTTTCTTTCTTTACCTCCGTATTTTTTAATTTCAATTTTACCTTTTCTTTTTTTAATATACAGGATTTCATATTCCAAAACTCATTATTTTCCTGCTATCCAAAATCACACAGATTGTGCTTATTTTATAATTTATATTTCAAAATACTGTTACCATTATTCTAAAATGGTCGTTTAAAAAATGTTTTATCTTTTTTAAAAATATAAAATTTAAGTATAATTCAATCTTATAAAATAAGTTTTAATATTTTATAAATATAATTATTGGTGTAAAAAGGAAAGAGTAGAAAGTATGGGGTGCAGATTAAAATTGAGATGTTGCAAGAAGAAATTGCCAATAAAAAAATCGAAGCACTTTTTGTGAGGATAAGCCTTTTGAGTATGGTTCACTTCTCATCTTTCAAATTTCGTTTTCATCAATCATCTTCTTCATTTCTCAGTCAATTTTTGTTCCACGCATGCTTCACCTTCACTCACTTGTAAATATTAAAAAAAATGTTTAATAAAGTTTTAGGTTAAACCTTTTCCCTCCTAATAGCACCAGTTTGGTTAATTTTGTGAGATTGGAATAATTAAATATAATCAGTTGCAATTACTTTTAAAATGTAATTAATAATTATAACTAATTACTTATTTATTAACTTGTAAAGACAGTTAAAGCTCATAACTTTGGGTGCCGAACTCTGTCTTTAATTATGAAACAAAAAGTGTTTGTTTAAGGAGTTAAAAAAGTTAGGGGCATAACTTAATTTTCCTGAGGATCTTTTCAAGATCAACCATTGAGTTTTGTTTGTTTCTCACTAATCTAAAGTGATTTTATTTTTGTTGTTGTTAGGGAATATAAGTAACTTTTGGTGTGAGATTGATCTATTAAACACAACACTGTAGTTAAATCATTATTCCAAACAACACCACTTTAAACTTTTGTCATCTCTTCCAAGTAAAGATTATTTAATGTCATGGTTCAACCTATACTTTAAGTATAATGTACTTTTTATTTATATCGTTCTTTACTTTGACTCTTTTTTTAAAATTGATGATAGGGATTTCACGTCGACTAAAGATCATAACATTTTATAATATATAAGTGGGTGTAAATTTCATCTTATAAGTCGGTTTTATAAAGTTGAGTATAGTATTAAAGTCATTTCGAATTTATTCTAACGAAAATTTGTTGACCTTATCAAGTCACCCGCTATCGAGTTGTTATCAGATCATCCATTATATGTTGTCCCACGCACGAGTTGTCACTCTCGGCGTGAGGAGAATGTGTTGGAGATCTCATATCGACTAGAGATTATAACATTTCATAATATATAAATTGGTAGAAACTTAACTCAACTATGTGTTGGAGATCTCATATCGACTAGAGATTATAGCATTTCATAATATATATAACTGATACAAACTTAACTCAACTTTATAAAATTGATTTATAAAGAAAGTTTATATCTATTTATATACTATGAAACGATTTTATCTCTAATCGAATGTGAGATCTCCAATATTATCTCTATAAAAATATTCTCATTGTTGACAAAAAAAAAATTACAATGCTTTTTATGAAGTATTCATGAAAAAAGATTATGCCTAGAATGGTTTTGTTTGGCGACAAATTTGGTATGTTATGGAATCTTTCAATCTATCTTGGTACCTTGTTGGAATTAAGAATAATTTGTTGGCATATAATCTCTATTGCAAAGTCTCAAACCATAATTCGGATTCTCACACTTTATCTTTTTGTTCTCTACGACTCTCTATTCTTTTCATCTCACTTCTGTCTTACATATATTATGCCAAAACGCTACTTATAAAAGCTCAAAGTTAAAGCCGCGTTTGGATGATAGTCTTCAATAAAGTTATTACATGAATTTCTTATTCTATCTTGGTTACATATTTTTCCTAATCTATTAATCACCAAAATTTCATTCACTCCTTTTCGTTTTATATTTACAATGGTAAATTAAATTGATCAAATTTAATTACGATAAAATTATTTTAAAAACTAATAAAATTTTATTTTAAAAATGAAAAATATTATATATGGGAAGAAATAAACAGCTAAGTGTTTCTTTTGTTCTGACCTTAAATCCGAGAGATACTCGAGAGATAGCATCGTTAGAGTCAATCATTGCATCTAAGATATTGTCAGCTTTGAAGGTCGTGCTCCATCACGGTTTATCTTTAAAAGACGTATCGATGAATTAGAAAATAAATGTGTATTTAAATTGTCTTAACCTCGAAGCAATGTAAGATTATATTGACCGTATCGAAACATGTTCAATATCAATAGGTTTATTTATCTATAAGGATATGAATTATCTTTAAAAACGTGTATTAAATTAAGTACAATTATTGTAATAATATGTTTGTGTTTCACATAATTCCTATTTTGTAATCAAAATTTATTTATGTCCATTTTTCTTTGATTCTGTTATGCCGACACTTTTTACTGTTTAAACACTATATAATTAACATCATACCTAATAACATTAACTAAAATTATCTTTAATTTCTTTTTAGTAAGTAGGGTCGTGTAAATATATATATATATACTCTATAATTAAATTTTTTATTTATTTACAAGTGATTTTTTTTTATATTTGGATTGAACGTTGAAAAGTGAAAAGTAGAAGAGTGGTCTCAAAACTTGTCAATTGCAAGAATGGGCCCACTGCCTTTTAGCTCAAAGAGTCATTTTGATACCATCTTCACAACTCACAAAACCTCTATCAATATTTATATCTTAATATTAAATATATATTTTTGCTTCTTAATTTTTTTTAATATTTAATATTATTATTTAATTAAATATATTTTTCTTCAATAACATGGAATTAATTTTTTTTTTTAAAAAAATAGATCTCTTGAATGCTTATAATAAAAAATTATTGAAATTATCATTATTAGTTTTTTTTTATATAAAAAAAAAGTTCAGTGTAAACTGTATTATATACTATAACATTTATATGAGTGATAAGTTAATATATAGTATGAGATATTTTAATTATAACTAAAAATTTAACAAATACCCATTTTAATAATTTTTCAGTAAATATAAAGTTTGGATTAAGTACCAAAATTAAATTCAAAATAAATCCGTGTGATTCACAGAAGTTTGTATTTTGGAGGAAAAAAAAATATGTAATGAGGTATTTTACTATATGAATACAAAACAGAAGTGGGTCTATATTTATAATGATATAATAATATAGATGAACTTACTTACAATCATTTTGAAACATGATTTATCATATAATTACATTTATAGTATTAGATTAATTTTGATGTCTTGTGCTATTTTAATTAGAGTTTTGTATTTATTTTTAACTATCATGAACTCTAAATCCTAAATTTTAATTTTATTTTATAGTATTTTTTTTCTCTAATAATTTTTCCAACCTCGATAACATTGTATACACTTTTTCGTTGTCAAAACATATATTTATATCTTTGTTGTAGTTGAGAGAAAAAAAATTATAATATATAAAATAATAAAATCAATCATGGAAGTCTTATTATATATATTTTTTAAGAGTTATTCTTGTTGTCTTTTTTATCCTTAGAAGTAACAATTTTGAATACTCAAAGTGTTTATTCTCCTTTACAAAATAACTTAAAAAGTGAGATTAAGACAAAATAATTAGGAGTAATTTTGTATATTCATTTTAATCCAAAGTGATAATGAGAATAAGAATTATGAATATTGTGAAATGTGAATATTTAGGAGAAATTTAATATCTGCACATGCTAGAATGTTCCTTTAATAATATAAAATGAAGATAGACAATTATCCATAATTTTTTTATAAAAAATTGTTGATAAAAATAGTATATTTTATTTGGACATGTTGACAAAGTTACAAGATATATTGTGAATATTAAGATGAACTAAAAATATAATATATTTGTTTAAAGTTATAAACATTTGGTGTATTGAAAGAAATAAGAAGTAAAGTGGGTGGCATGGGTATGAGTAGTCGACATAATGTAAATGTCCTTTTACATAAGCATCACCATTTAGACTTTTGCTTTTTTTTATGATAACATATTCTAAACAACTCTCCTTTTTTCTAAACAACTCTACTTTTTCATCGTAATTATTACTCTTATAAACTCCTCTAATTCAAATTCATTATTTTTTTTTAAATTATCGCTTCGTATATTTCTTACATCTTCATCTTAATTGTGAAGGTTCGAACCCTAAATAATTTAAGTTGCACCTCGCATCTCATATCTCTCTTCTAGTCGCAACACTTTCATATTTTTTCAGTCTCAACATTTAAGACAACAACTTCATCATTTGAGTGTGTGAGAGGGTTGGTGAAAAAATTCATTGTATTTGACGTTTCCAGTGCAATTTTTTTATTTTTTAGTTTTATATTTCATATTTGTACCTCGTTGATTTCTTTTTCTGCATTGTGTGGCTTCCAGGAAAAAAAAAAAACAAACAAACAAAAACACACCACAAAATTTATCTCAATCATCAACATTCACCATTAACTATCACAAGAAAATACAACACTCTCCATCGATGTATAAATGTGTAGGGAGATTTTTTTTTCTTAATTTTTAAACATTTATAAACTCCTCTAATTCAAACCCATTATTTTTTAAGCATTAAGCCTCTCTAACTCCAATGGAAGGTCCACTATTCTCAAAATTTGAGTTTCAAGCTTCTAATCACTTTTTTAATTTGATAATTACATGAATAAAAGTGGTGTTGAAAGTTAATTTGAGAGATTTAGGCATGATTAATCTGAGGAAATAAAGTGAAAAAGAGGGAAGATGTTTGTTTGGAAAATAATATATTAAAATGTAAGTATGTGATTGCTTTTTGGTGAGTGTGAGAAGATATGTTGGAAGAGATAGAGTTGGAATGAATCTTGACTAAGCCATTACAGAATATGACCCAATTCGAACTTGGAAGGTCACATTTTTCTCTTTCATCTAATCATTACCACTCCAATTATTTCTTTCTCAACGTTATATACGTATATTTATACTTTCTAAATCTCACCAATACAATATTAGGGTTTTCTCTCAATACTAAATTATTCGTGAAAACTTTTAATTAATGTATTTCTTTTATTTTCATTCATTAAAAAAAATTATTAAGTAATAACTAATTTTAGAGATTAAAATAATTAATTATTATTTAATTAAATTAGAAAACAAAATTATCAGTATCTAAAGTAATTTACATTATTGTTAAAAATTTATAAAATATTATTTAACCACTAGTTACCTAAATTTTAGCTATTTACTACTTTATATTATAAATAAATTAGTTTTTATTAGTCTTTTAAAGACTAATTTAAAATCTAAAATATTGATAATTAAGATCTTTGTAGTTAATTTATATATCAATTTAAAAATTCTTTTATAAATTTTTGTTAATATTAGAGATCATTTTAGATATTAATAATTGTTTTAGATTAAAAATTTAGTTTTTATTTAATTATTCTTAATGTTTTTTTTAAAAGGACAATTTTATCTTTTATATGTAATAGATATTTCATCTCCTTAAAATTAAGATAATTGTTTTGTTTTAAAGTGTAAGAAGTGTGACATATGTCACACGTACGTTAAACAAGGGAAATTATACAGGCAAATTTTGACGAAGGAAAAACAAATAATCAAATTAGGTATTAAAATGATTAATTAAATTAAAAATATATTATATAATTTTAGGTATATATAGTGTAATTCGTTGAGTAATTGAGCTCACTCTTTTTTTTAAAGGTTGAAGGGTCCAACTTTATTAAATACACTTATAGTCAAAGCAAACCTAATTTAGGATAAAATACATGTTTGGAAAAAATTAGAAGCGTTTAAAGGAAAAGAAAATTAAATAATATAAAGATGTTTTTTCTATAATTTAAAATTTTCTCATTCGTAAATTAAAAATAATCTATTGAAAAAATAATGAAAAGTTGAATTAATTTTAGTTTTAGAATTTCTTTCATTTTTTTCTTCTCCTAATAAATACTTATATACAGAAATTTTTATCTAAGTAAACTCTAATTTACCTTTTCAAAATAGTTTTTTTTTTAATAAGAGATACAAGAGGGGAAAACAACAGAAGAAGGTGAAAAACAATTAAGAAACTACTGCTAATGGAATGAAACACTGTATATTACTTTTATACAATTGAGACATGTATTTAAGGAAATAAGATGTACTCCTAAATAAACCAAGAGTTATAAAACTAAATATATATAACAAGATAAAACCAACTATAATTTTTTTTGTTAAATATATTATTCGTATTTGTATTGTGAAATTAATTTTTTTTATAGTTGAAATTTTAAACCTTTAAATACTTGTAATAAGAAAACTATTAATTATTAAAATATGTCTTCATTAGTATTTTTTATTTACGTGTTGTTGGGTAATAACAGTTGTTTATTTTCTCTATAATTTAAATATAATTTAAATAGACGGTGATTCTTCTTATCTGTTTAAACAATATTTGATAGTGAAACATTATATATTAATTGTGGTAAATAAATATTTTTACACCAACGTAACAAATAAAATTCTAATGTGAACATATTATAATATTCATATCCTAATTCACCTTAAAAATCTATTCGTCACTTAATTTTTTATTTTTTTTACAATGACCAATTTTATTGGTTTCTTTTTTACAAGTACATATAAAATATAAAGTTTGAATTGGGAGCGAATTTTTTTTATTGTAAAAATAAATGGAAAAAAACATATTTAATCCAATTTTATTATTAATAATTCATTCATTTATCTCGTTTTTTTAAAAAAAGTTATTAATCTTTGATGGTAAAAATTCCCATAAAATTATTTCTGATACTATCTAAATCCTAAACTCAAAACACATAAAAACAGATACTCCTGCAAATTTGGTGTGGATAAAGGCCATTGAATGGAAGTGAAGATCTTCTTGCAGACAAATGGAATACATCAGAACCTGATTCCTATATATAAATTCAGTGCATCAATCATTGGAATAATTATTTTACATAATTAAAATTGCAATATTAAAACACTGGATTTAGATTACATTGAAGATATGATTAGGACTTAATTAGTTGAAACTTCTATATGAACCCTAAAAAATCCTTCTTCTATACCATGTAATCCATAACCATCGTCACGGATTTTATAAAAATTAAAATAAAATAAAATTGTTAGCTACATGATTTGCCTACCTTCTCTTTCAAACACTTTAAAAATAAACATTTTGCATGTCTCTCTAATTATATATATACAAATTCAAAATGAAATATCCACTTGAGTTACGATACGTGTACTATGTTTTAATCTCTTGCAAATTATTTGATTTCCCAGAAGAATGTTTTGCCCCATATGATGGTCTTGATGATTATGTTTTATTTTTTTATACAATTAAAATAATTTCAAAATAATTTTTTTACTATTTTTAAAAATATGAAATTGTTATCGAACGAGCATGTTGGAATCAAGAGAATGATTGTCTTCCTTCTCGGTCGGTCAGTCAACCTTCTCCTCTTTCCTCTTTTCTCTTGAGACTATCTTTGTACTCTCCTTTCACTTATTTACTTATCGTTTTCGTGAACTCCAAGTTAGGATGATACTTGCATAAAAAACACGACGCTCAAGTGAAATTCGGTGTTTGACACTTGGTGCTATTAGTACTGAATGATGACATACTTGATTCATGAAATCTGTACCTATATATATGATTACCATGAACTATTTGTTATTGGACTGAATTAGAGTTTTTGATCACAATTAAAAGTGTATTATTTAATGTTAGACTACTTATTAGTCTTATTAATCTTCTATTTAAGTATATTGATTTTAGTCGTGTCAGTCAATCTTAACCAAGTACTCAACCTCCAAGTATCGTAAAGACTCGACCGCGGCTACCGAAATAAAATTATATTATTTAGGAAAAAATGATAAAAGGATGAGATGGGTGAAGGAGAGAGGAGGGTTATGGGACCACAGGGTTAGGAGGGCATCACGCATGCAAATGCAAGGGCAGTGCCCTTTTTACGGAGGGAACCTAATCTAGGAGCTAGAAAGAAGTCCTAAGTGATGAATAATAAGGTCATAGAAATAAACATGAACAGAGTGTGGGGAAGCATAGGAAGAGAGACACCTGCCCCACAAAACATGATCATTTTTCATTTATTAAGTCACAAAACATAGACTTTTGTTTGGGAAAGTGTCCCTAAGTTTTCCTATTTTAATAGCACACCACATGGCCGACAGCCCCACAATAGACACACTTTGAGTGGCACCATTTTTACTACAGGACAACAATCCAAATACACTTCTCTTCTACCTTCCTTTTCCTTTTCAGATACCTTATGCTCTCTTTTTCATTACACAATGCAAAACTAAACCACTTCAGTTTTTAAGCAATGGTGGACATGTCTATGCACCCAACAAACAAAATATAAAAAGACAATACTCTGTACCTCAAGAACTCACCTTCTTTTCAATCAATCAAACATAACATCAATAATTTTCCCTTCTTTCTTTCTTAGACACACAATTTTTTCTAAGGCTCGATCTCACCACTATATTTGTCCTTTTCAAGGCCATACAATAATTTACGTAAGATTACCCTAATCTCATTATTATATATCAGATGAATATCAGATGGTCAGTCGGTTTGCCATTCCTTCTTCTTGAATATATATTTCTTTACTTCTCACCTATACGATCTTTGGATTCGGATGATGTCTACAAAAGACATTTCGACGCTTAAGTAAGACTTCAACACTCGTGTAATTAGTACTAGATGATAACGTACATTATTATTGAAATATGTACTTATTTATATAATTATTATAGATAATTTGTTATTGAATCAGATTAAAGATTTAACTCATGATTACGAATGTACTACTTAGTACTTGATTTTTTATTAATCTTATTAATTTTTTATTTAGATGTAATTGTTTCAGTCGGACTTAATTGAATGCTGAATTTTGAATCGATCCTATGGATTCGACCGATATAATCTCCAACCTCTCTATCATTTATTCTGATACTTTTGCATGTCAATCTAGGTATAGTCGTCAATAATGTTGTACCTTTTTTTCATAATTTATTATGAAATATAAAAATTAAGATTGTTATCATGCAAAACATTAAAATCCAATTTATTTGCATGCAATGTAATAAATGGTGGTGTTTGAAGAAGGAAATGTGACAGAGAAAGTACAGTGAATTGAAGAAGATGAAGAGATCAGAGTCTGTATATGTATGATAAATAAACAGGATCTGTTTGGTAACAAATATTGGCTGTATGTACTACTTCTGCTGTATGTACTACTTATTATGACTTGTTTTAAAGAGTGCAATAGATATAACTATATCTAAAACTAAGTTTGGAAAAAAAAAATTGTGTGCCCAATTAATCTATAATTATAATTGATCGTTGACTTCAAAATATCTATTTTTTTTAATACCAATGAAGAAATATTTTTACGTGGATCTCATCACAAATTATTATTATTTTATTTAATTAAGGGTTATCAAACAAAAAAAATTATTAAATAAAAATTAATTTTAAAAATAATAAATAATTATTTATTATATTAATTAAATTAAATATTATCTCAAAGTCTAAAATATAATTATTAATATCTAAAATAATATTTATTATTAACAAAATTTATAAAATAGTTTTTAAATTTACACAAGTTATAAGCGTTCGTTGTTAACATTTTTTTCTTTCATATTAAAATTAATTTTACATTTTTATATACCATCGGTAATTTCTGTTATGCATTATTTTCTCATGTTTCTTTCTACAATGGTGTTATAGTTAACATGTTTTTATACTTATATTTATTTATGCATGTGAGTGGTCAATTTTAAAACTTATATCATGATTCGTATATATAATTTTAATGTTAATTAGCGCTTAAATTTATATTTTAATCAAATCTTAATAATTAATCTTTTAATCTTTTTTTTACATACAAATTATCTTAATCTTTTAAATTATTGAAAGGTGTAAAGTGGGTTTTTTTTAGAACTGGTTTTAAATGTAACGTACATATGATTACTGAATTTTAAATTTATGATACTGGGATTTTTTATTTTTTTTCAAAAAGGAAAACTAAAGCTAGGTTTTCTGTGTGTTTACGCCACAATGCATCTAAACATTTAAACATAAGCGATTATAACATACACAAATATTAAATTTTAAACTATAAATTTATTAAAAAAATCGTAATTAAACTACATTGTCAAAATTGATCGTAAATTTGTCTAATAAAACCAATCAATGTAAGAATAATGATATTTATTATTATTATTATTATTATTATTATTATGTCAAATCAGTTTGTTGCCAGCTAGTGTCTTAATTTAGAAAGGGATTTAACATGTTAATTGGGTCCTATTAGAGCCACATGCAAGAGGAGACTTGAACAATAAAAAAACTACAAACTTATGTAAAGTAATATGTAACCAAGCTTCTATTAAGGAGATGACAACATAAAAAAAACCTAATTAACAACGTTATAATTATCATTATTAGTCATATGAATCATTTGTTTTGGTGTGAGACATGATTTGTTTGAGTCACTTAAGTTTGTTGAAATTTTATATCTTTGGAATACTTATAAAAAGAAAACTATTAAAATGAGTTATTGGAAAAAAATAAAAATTACATGACAAACAATTTTTAATATAAATTATATTATAATATTATAACACTGTAAATTTGTTTTTTACTCAAGGAAAAGACTGGTAAGTATTTTCTATAATTATTTTAATATATATATATATATATATATATATATATATATATATACTCATTCTTAAATAATATATGCAATTTTAGAAAAACCATATACCTTAAAAAGTTAATTTTAAAAGGAGACAATATATATATATATATATATATATATATAACATATAAATCATGACGAATAAGCTTATATGTTATAATGTTTTCTTTTATCAAAATTAATCAATAATAACCAACATTATAAGGTAATTTAATACCCTAAATTCTTATATCATGTACTTTTATTTTATAAAATAATTTGAAGGAATCTCCATAGTTTTTTACCATATAATACATTTATTTACTTGATTAAGGTGATCAACAAAAAATAAATATACTATTTTCAATGACAATTACATAACTTAATTTCACAATGTATATCTCTTGATAACCACCAATTTATTACATAATAAGAACTAATCTACTCAGTAAATTCAATATAACCTACCTATCAAACACAAATTTTTTTACAGACTAGATTATACGATTTTCTTTCGACTATCACCACCTAATATTTTTTCAATATGAGTCCAATATTAGTATGATTAGGATAATCTCTTTCAGGTTCCAAAATTAATACACAACTTAAACATCTCAATTCATTATTCTCTCATGATAAAATAATTATGCCTACAACATACAAGATATTATATCACAACCAAACCATCATATACTTACACATACATCTAACTCAATTTAAATGTTAATAAATTTAAATTTAGTAACCATTACATCATAATAATGTTCAAATATAATATATTAGTCAAATAATATAAGATATCCCAATTTTAACATTTAAAAATATTTAAAAAACATATTACTTCAAAGTTAATAAAATACCGCACAAAACTATCGAATTTTTAATTAAATGAAATTTACCCGATAAACATACTCATCTGCATAAAAATTATGTTTTCCACACATAAATCTAATATAGTCAATATGTGATTTTTAATTCATTTTCTACTTGTCATTTAATAAAGCACCTTCAACTAAACAGAACTTAAACTTGTTGTTCCTGTTATTTCAAACTCAATGGTAATTTTGAAATAAAGTTTAAATAACAAATATTTCCGGTTGATAAGTTTTTATATTAATATTAAAATATTCATGCTTCATTTCCCTTATACCATTTTGATTCATAAACAATTTTTTGGGTCCTTACATTCAACATAATTAAATATATAATAATATTTACATTTTTATTATAATATAAATAAATAAAATAAGAAATAAAAATATTAATAATTAATATATATATATATATTTAACTTGTTATTTTCTTAATACAAATACTTTATTTTTTACTTTCTACTTTTTTTAATTTCCGTCCTCTCATCCAAATAAAAAAACTTGAGTATTTCATAATTTTATTAAAGAATGAATTTAAGTAAAAGTGATTGTTTATATTCCAGCCCAATTGAGACTCAAATAACAACAACAATATTAGTTGACTTTGACAAAGTTGATAGTGGAGCACATAGTGGAAAAAGTACATATTGTACCAACCAATTAAGCCTATGTTCACGGGTAAAGACTCTTTTATTTTGATCATTAGTTTTACAAAATTCAAAATAATATTTAAATCAAAATAATATTTAAATCAAAATAAATACATTTTTCAAATATTACTCTTATTTATTTATTTTTTCAAGAATGACACTCTATTTTAACATAGACAATCACCATCCAGACACTAATATAACACGAACATAAATACAGAAGTACGTATAATTTTTAAAATGTTAGACACGAAGACACAAATTTATATATAATATAATTATAAATTATATAAATTGACAATAAAGATTTATTTGTATAAATATGTTTCAATTATTTTAGCAGAAAAATGTTTTTCATAACTGATTCAAAAGACTTGTTCCTTATTTTTATAATCACAATAAAATTTTATAAAATAAATTTAAATTTTATAAAATATAATATTCTTTTTTAAATTGTGTTAAAATTGTCATAAATCTAACAAATATTTTTTGAATTAAACATTCAACCGATACATGTGTTACAAAGTGTCGATCGGACATGACGCGTCTTAGACAAAAATAAACGTGTTTGAAGCTAATAGATGACATTTAAGAAAAAAAAAGTACAACAAGTCTTGCACAAAGTGTGAATTTAGCATCAACATTTCTATAATGATAGGTTATTTTATAATTAAACATTAACTAATGTCTTGTTAGTTTGACAAAGAAAAGCTAAAAAAATAACTAAAATAACTGCTTGTACTGTGTGAAGGTAACATTGGGTTATTGGTGTTGAAAGTCACAAGAAGAGCAAAGACAAACCAACTAATTAATTAATTAAGTAATTAATATTATGAGGGCATTTCCGGTAATTCAGTTGGGAATAAGATCCGCGCCTTGTCGCCATGTCATTATCGCTCAGATTTGTGATTGCGATTTCCAGTTTCTGGTTTTTCTCTCTCCTTCTTTTTCTTTTCTCTCTCTTCGCCCTTTCAATTCCTAACGTTGGAACGCAACAAAAGTACAAGAAAATGGTGAACTGAGAAAGACCCAGGTGAGTGAAACAATAAAAATGATTCGGGTTGCATGAAAGTGTCGTGCTTGAAGTGAATAGAGTGGAAAGTTTCAATCTTTTCAGACATACAGATCCCGAAGTTGGAAAAACACCAAAAAGGTAATTAGTTAACACTTCATTCACTCACTCACTGGTCCATGATGCATGCTAGTCCATACCAAACCAACCAAAAGCTTCTTCATGCTTTCGCAGTTCTTTGAATTGGGAGATTGAGTTTCTTCTGAAGCTGTTGAAAAAGATTACCAACTTGGGGAGGAGACAGTGAGACACAGTTGGCGTGAAAGGAAATTCATTAGCATTGTTGCAAAGAATGAGTGAGTGTGTGTGTGTGTGAGAGAGAGAGAGGTATTGACTTGACTGTGTACTATATTTTTGTGTTGTGTGTGTGTGAACTGTGAAGTGGAAGGGGGACAACAGCGTATCTGGGAAAATCGGGAAAATTCGATTTAGTTTTGTTAGGTGCTTAAATTAAGTCAAGAAAAAAAGTAAATAAGAGAGAAGAATAATAAAGGGTATAAGAAATAAACAAGTACATGGTGTGAGAGAGAGAAGGGGGGCACACTCAGATCAAGACCAAACCAAATTGGTTCCAATTGTTCATTGTACAGCCACCTTCTTCTCTTTCCTGTACAGACAGGTAAACATGGTTTTTTGTTTTCTTTCTTGCTCTCAAGTCTCAACAACCCTCTTTTCCATCTCTATCCCTTTCTCATTGGGTTGTGTGCTTCGCTGTGTGTGTATGGTGTTTTTGGGGTCAATCTCTGGCTTTGATTATTATATGGAGGAAAGAGGGCGAACGTGCTCTTCTTTGTCCTTAAGCAAACACTAGTTTCACGCCTACTCAGCATGATTGTTGATTAGAGTTCTCTTTCATTTTTTTATTCTGATCCTTAAATTCCAAAACTCTGTTGAAACACACAAATATTGGCTGTTGGGGGAGGGGAAGGTGGTACTTTGGAATATGAGCTTTTTTTTTTTCTTTTTAACATCTTTTGAAAGTTGTGCTTGTTTCTCAAATTTTTTCCCTTTAAATTCTGGGTCTGTGTGAGTGAGATGTTTTTCTTTTCTTTTTCTTTTTCCTTTTTTGGGTGGTGGATTTTGAAATAGACTTGGTTTCTTTTAATAGGAGATCAAATAAAAAAAAATAATTTGTTTGTCCAATTGGTCAATCATTCATTGTGCTTAGTTTGCTTTTGCTTCTTCTTTCTGAGTTTTGAATCGCGCAAAACAATGCTGCAGTGATGTCCGTACATGGAGTTTTGATCTGTGACTTTTTCTTCCAACCATCAGAGAAAAGTGTCTTAGTTTTTGCGAGTACTTTCAGCTTTAATCAAAGTGAAGTCCTCCTATATAAAGCACTAACCACAGTTATTTTTGGGCTTCTTCCAACTTTTATAGATAATGAATAGGGAAGAGAGATAGGCGCAGAGAGAAATTGTTGGTGGTAGGTCTTGGTTTGAAGATGAAGAGTGAGCAAGCAGGCAGCAATGGAAAGAACACTTTCATTCAGGCACATAGGGCATGGCTTCCCAAGCTTTTGATGCTGTGGATCCTTCTCATGGCTCTAATTGGTTGGTGCATCTATACTCAAATGGATGCTGACACTAAAGTCAGAAGAAAAGAGGTGCTGGGTAGCCTCTGTGATCAAAGGGCAAGAATGCTGCAAGATCAATTCAGTGTCAGTGTCAACCATGTCCATGCCCTTGCCATCCTTGTTTCAACCTTCCATTACTACAGAACCCCCTCTGCAATTGACCAGGTCTGTGCTTGATCTTCCATTGTGCTTTGTATTTGGAACTAGTTATGACATGTTGGATTTATTTTTTTCTCATTTCTAATTTCTTCATCATGTTCTTCTGATATAATCTTTGTGGTTTTTCTACTCAGATTTTTGTATATCTTGACTATTGTTTGTTGCTCACCAGGAAACGTTTGCAGAGTATACAGCCAGGACAGCATTTGAACGGCCATTGCTCAGTGGGGTGGCCTATGCACAAAGAGTGGTTAACTTGGAGAGAGAAGCATTTGAGAAGCAACATGGATGGGTTATAAAGACAATGGAAAGAAAGTCTTCTCTGGTTAGAGATGAGTATGCCCCGGTGATATTTGCGCAAGAAACTGTTTCTTACCTTGAATCTATTGATATGATGTCCGGGGAGGTAAATTACAAACCTTTTCAACTTTGTTTCTGCCTGTGTTATCAGTCCATAGCTTTTTAACTTTAATTTATCTCTGTGTGATTCAGGAGGACCGAGAGAATATTTTGAGGGCTAGGGCCACTGGGAATGCTGTTCTTACTAGCCCTTTCAAGCTGTTGGGTTCTCATCATCTTGGTGTGGTTTTGACATTTCCTGTTTATAAATCTAAGCTCCCTCAAAAGCCAACAATGGAAGAGCGCATTAAAGCAACAGCTGGGTATGTCCTTGTGAATTCTTTTTGGCTTGTGGCAAGTTTGCTTTCACAACATTTTGGTGTTTGTCTTGTGGCTCATATGGGTTGTAAGAGGATGAGGAGGGATGGTTAAAATCTTAGTTGCATTAATGCAAAAATGATGCATTTTAAAGAGCGTTAGTGGGTAAGTGCAATATTCTTTTTATTTAATCCAAAATAATGATGATAGTAATAATAATAATTATAATTCTACTGAAGACTTCACCTCTTCTGAAGTTCAAGACTCAGTTTGTAACCCTGATAATTCCTCTAAATGCCATAACTACTTCTGTTTCATATCCATTGTAACAGTTACTTTTGTTCTACCAGTCGTTTTTTTTCTTTTCCTTTCTGGCTTGTTGTTGGATTTCCGGAATTCCTCTCTATAGAAAACCTGTAGGATAAGTTTGTTAATTTTGGTTCAATGTGATGCCTTTATGTTATCCCTGAGCTTCTAAATTCCATGGTGTCAACGAACTTTTTAATTGGATGCAGATATGTTGGAGGATCCTTTGATGTAGAGTCCCTTGTGGAGAATCTACTTGGTCAACTTGCTGGTAACCAAGCAATTTTGGTGAACGTATATGACATCACAAACTTTACTGATCCCTTAATCATGTATGGCAAGCAAGATGAAGAAGGTGATATGTCTCTTGTCCATGAAAGTAAGCTTGATTTTGGAGATCCATACAGGAAACATAAAATGATATGTAGGTAGGTGTCTCTGGCTGCTCTACATTTTGTAAAGAAGTTTCAATGTTTGGTGTGCAGATGCTTACCATCAAGTTGTTAAACAGGTATCATCAGAAGGCACCAACAAATTGGATAGCACTTACCACAGCATTCTTATTTTTTGTGATTCTTTTGTTAGTGGGTTATATTTTGTATAGTGCTGGAAATCGTATAGTCAAAGTAGAGGATGATTTTCATAAAATGGCGGAATTAAAAGTCCGTGCAGAATCAGCTGATATTGCCAAGTCACAGGTACTTTTCCTGGCTTATTGTCATCACAGTTCATTAGTTCCTTTTATCACTTCCTTTTATCACTTCCTGACCACTAAAACTGTTTCTTTTATAATATCAGTTTCTAGCTACTGTCTCTCATGAAATTAGAACACCAATGAATGGCATTTTAGGTAACATCAGATATTTCTCTACCTTAAAAAGTAACATTCTTTCATACCTACTTTCTCATTACTAATAATGATGCTATCTTGAAACTCCATGTTACTGTAGGAATGCTTGGTCTGCTTCTAGGCACAGAATTGAGTTCGACTCAACTAGATTATGCTCAGACTGCTCAGGCATGTGGGATGGCTCTGATAGCATTGATAAATGAGGTGCTTGACCGAGCCAAAATTGAAGCTGGCAAGTTAGACCTGGAAACAGTTCCATTTGACATTCGATCCATACTTGATGATGTCCTTTCTCTTTCTTCTGAGAAGTCTCGGCACAAAGGTTTAGAGGTATGTCTAGCTGCTAAATTGGTTGTGAAGGTTTGAAGATCATTAGCTTTATGATTTGCAGAATTTCATAATTCTATTTTGTATTTCTTGAACTAATGATCTTTTTCCTTTTTCATCTCTGTTTCACCTTTCTGGATTCGTATGTCTTTTGGTGACAATGTCCTTACTGGGCTTCCTATTCACAATTCTTCTGGCGTGGACTCAATATGGTTTTGGGAACTACAGCTGGCAGTATTTGTTTCCGATAAAGTTCCGGATATTGTCATGGGAGATCCTGGAAGATTCAGACAAATAGTAACAAACCTTGTTGGCAATTCTGTTAAAGTATGTGAAAATTTCAAGTTAACTTGTCTAATGTTGTGTGCATATTCATTCATGTGTGTGTGTTTGAAATGTCTTTCTAATCTAACTTTGTTCATTTTCTTAACTATTGAAAGCATGTTTGAATCCTTATCAGTAATTTATCAGCAAAATAGTAACATTACTGATTATAATCTTGCAGTTCACTGAGCGAGGACATATATTTGTGAAAGTCCATCTAGCTGAAAATAGGGTGCCCACAGTGAATGGAAAAATTGACACTTTTCTGAATGGAAGATCAGAAGAAGTTGTGCATATGTCTAGTGGTGGTTATAATTTCAAAACTTTAAGTGGGTATGAAGCAGCTGATGAGAGGAACAGCTGGGACAATTTTAAGCATCTGATCGCGGATGAAGAATTTTTCTTCGATGATTCGGTTAAAAAGGTGGCCTGTGAATCTTATGAGCAAGTCACCTTGATGGTGAGTGTGGAGGACACAGGAAATGGAATTCCTTTCTTAGCTCAAGATAAGATTTTCATGCCTTTTGTTCAGGCAGACAGCTCAACCTCAAGACATTATGGTGGTACTGGGATTGGTTTGAGTATAAGCAAGTGCTTGGTTGAACTGATGGGTGGTGAGATAAGTTTTATAAGCAGACCCCAGGTTGGGAGCACCTTTTCATTCAGTGCAGATTTTGGAACTACTAAGAAAAATTCAATAATTGACATGAAGAAACATAACTTGGAAGACCTGCGTTCCAGTTTTAGAGGGTTTAAAGCCATTGTGGTTGATGCAAAACCTGTTAGAGCAGCTGTTACTAGATACCATCTGAAGAGACTTGGGATTCAGGCCAAAGTTGCAAATAGCATCAATAAGGCTATTTCTTTATGTGGGAAAAATTGGTCTTTGACTTCAGGGTAAGATTTTAGTTTCTCTTGTTGTAGTTTTCAATCATGAAGAAACTGAATGTGATAACAAACAGCAGTGTCAACATTTTAGTAATTGTCATTAGCATATGCTTATGAATTATGTTATAATTCTTAAGCTCTTTAAATTGAATTTGAAATATTCATCAAGATGCATTTTCTGCAGATTTCCATGATTTTCCTTATATAAACTGGCATAGTCTTGTATTATTAAAATTCTAAGCACTACAAGAAAATCATTAAATAGAAATCAATTTTAGAGACAAAAAATAATTAGTTGCTATATTGATAAAATTAGATACTATTTTAGAGACTAAAAATATTATTGGTATCTAAATTGGTTTCTATTATTGATAAATAATTTCTAAACCGGTATCTAATTAGATATCAAAGTTTTAGATATCAACTTTAAAATCTAAGTAATTGATAGCTAAAACTTAGGTAGTTAATTAGATATCAATTTAGAAATTATTTATCAATAATAGAAACTAATTTAGATACCAATAATTATTTTAATAGTATTTAATTTAGTCACTATAAAAACTAATAATTTGTTGTCTTAATTTAGTCACTATAAAAACTAATAATTTGTTGTCTCTAGAATTGGTTTTTATTTAATGATGTTCTAGTAATAGTGAAGCTGACAAATGTTCCCCGTGAGTTTTCATATGTTGTTTCTGGTTGTTATGGATGGATTTTAGAATTTCAAACATTCTATTTCAAGTTTCATATGGACCTGTTATGTATTGTTTAAGCTCAAATTTCATAAAGGAAATAAGATAGTGAAGTTGTTTTCTCTGGTTAATAAATATTGTTCTAGTGTTGTATAGTGATGCCGAACATGAAAGTTTTATATAAAAAAAAAACTAGGATACCATTTTTGTTTGAGATATTAATGTGGTTCAGTTCATTCACCGTGTAAGCTTGTTGGATATGGCAGAATATTTCAGCCTGACATGATCTTTGTTGAGAAAGACTCGTGGATTTGCGGAGAGGATGGGATCTTCAATGTGTGGCAACTGGACTGGAAACAGAACGGGCATGTGTTTAAGATACCTCAAATGATCCTTCTTGCAACCAACATTACTAATACTGAGTTTGATAAAGCTAAAGCAGCAGGGTTCAGTGATACTGTGATCATGAAGCCTCTGAGAGCCAGCATGGTGGCTGCATGTCTTCAACAAGTTATGGGAACGGGGAAGAAGAGGCAGCTAGGAAAAGACACAGGTTCCACTTTTGCACGAAGCCTTCTTTGTGGGAAAAAGATATTAGTGGTGGATGACAATAGGGTAAATAGGAGGGTTGCTGCAGGTGCATTACAAAATTTTGGAGCCAATGTGACTTGTGCAGAAAGTGGTAAAATTGCTCTTGAAATGCTTCAATTGCCCCACAATTTTGATGCTTGCTTCATGGATATTCAAATGCCAGAAATGGACGGGTACGTTTTTATTATATCTCTTGTTCTTATCCATGATCTCTTGTTATTATCTATGAGGTTCAACCTTTTGTCTTAAAGGGCGTGTACATGTCGGATACACGGAGGACATATATCGAACACCAACACTTATAGGACACGTATCGATAAAGTGTCTAATTCAAAAATATTTGTTGGATTTCTGACAATTTTAACACAATTTTAAAATAGAGAAATACATTAATTTTCTAAATCTCAAATTATAAATTTTTATTATAACTATAAAAATAAGAAACAAATCATTTGAATTAACTATGAGAAATATTTTTCTGCTAAAAAAAATTGAAACTTGTATACATAAATCTTTATTGTCTATTTTATATAATTTACAATTATATAATATATAGATCCGTGTCTTCGTGTGTGTTTTACATTTTAGAGATTATACGTATATCAAAAATACACATTTTAGATATTATACGTATCTCATGTCGGTGACCTGTCAGTTTCCATATCACTACCATTGTCTATGCTACATAGCTTGTTATTGACTCTTCCATCACCACCTCTTCATATTGAGATGAGATGGATTCTAAATAAATATATCATCAAACTATTTGTAGGTTTCAAGCAACTGGAAAAATTCGGGATATGGAGAGAAAGGCAAATGAGCGTCTGATGAATGGTGAATGTGGTGAAGGAAATGGCTGGAAAAATGAGTACCATTTACCTATATTGGCCATGACAGCAGATGTAATTCAAGCAACATACGAGAAGTGCGTGGAATGTGGAATGGATGGTTATGTAACAAAGCCTTTTGAGGAAGAGAATCTGTATCAAGCAGTTGCAAAGTTTTTCAACCCCAAGCCTACCTCAGACAACTCATTACAGAATGGCAACAGAACTGGGAAAACACCTTAATTGAATTCAACACTCTCATTACTGGCATTTTTCATGGTTTGCTAGTGATCTGAATGTGCTTCAACATACAGAAGAAGAGCATCACTTTCAAGATATCTGAGGTTATGCATGCATGCGACACTATACACGCATATGCAGTGATCAGTTCTAATGATCAGCTGAACATGGTTTGAATCCAAGTAAAATGTATACCACTACCACCCCAACCAGTGTACAGATCTCCCAAGGGATGAGGAAAATCATGTAAATTCAACATTTTTCTCTGGCATCTCGATACTCCTATCAGAAGGGGTTCTATAGTCTCTATTTTTTAGTTTTGAAATCCATTTTCTGTAAAATTGTCTTGTATAAGATTTGGTTAGTTACTACTATTATTGTTCAGAAGAAAAAAGGTTGGTTGGTGCTAACAGTGCCATGACCATACTTGTACCATGGTTGATCTCAACATGCATTTGCCATATGCTTTTGGCTACATCCACCCAATTCCTTCCCATGGCCTTTTAAAAAATCACTTCACAAAATGAAATATTACTGTCAAATGAAAGTATTCATCTCCTATTTTATGTCATCAATATTACTGTCAAATGAAAGTATTCATAGGATAATAGATGATTATTATTGTTACTTGATATTATTACTTAATATATCAGCTTTGATATCTCAAATTTATAGTGATTTCTAACATATAAAAAAAAGTATTTATCTCATACCAGACTAGAAACTTTGAGAAGAAAACTCAAGAAAAAGTTATATGAATTATTTTTGAGGAAAGAAGGAAAAATGCACACGTACAGCATGGTGGTGGATCCACGTGGCAAACACAAGCAATGTGAAGCAACATTTGTCAAGAGATGGTAGCAAGCATAGTGAGGTGGCAGCCTCTCTACATAGCATGACTTGTATATAGTATGAATGAATAAATGTGTATTAAGTGCATACATATATAAAGTGGTAGAAGAAGTTTGAAGAAAAACATAAAAAAAATAAGAATTATGGCACAATATCAGAACCAGTATGGTGCTGTTCCTATCAGTAAGGATCCTGTTCAGAAGGAAATGGAGACCACCGGAGACACCACTGGTGTTGGGGTTGCTGCTGGTGGTGGTGGTGGCAGTACACAAGTGATAGCAGAAGATTATGATAGCAGCAAAAGCAACAGCAGTGGAGAGAAGCAGAAGAAAGGAATAATAGAGAAAATAAAGGAGAAGCTTCCTGGGACAGGAACACATCAAGACAAGTAGCTCTCTTCAATCATCAACACAGTGTAAAGTCATGTCATGTTATGTGATAAATGCTACCATGTTGCTTCCTGCATAATACTAAATATGTCTATGTTCTTCCTTCTGTCACCAAATTAATAAAACTACTTCTGTTTTATGTTATGTTCTGTTATGGTTCCTTATTAATTTTGTTTGATGACTTTTTATAATATCTGAATTAAGAAAGTATACGTCAAAGTTTAAGGTATTTTGTTCAGATGTAATAACAAATGCAAGGGAGAACTCTCATATAACATTTCCTTATCCTTATTTTCCAATTTGAGAAAACTGAAAAAAAAAGTGCAAAAGAAATTTAAATTGTAGATGATTGTAGAATATTATTCACTAAATAATATATAAAATAGATAAATAATATATTTTATTATATAAATGAATAAAATTATTTAAATTAAAATTTATTAAAATTATATTATTCTTATATTGTTGAAAAAATACATCTGCATAAATATCTCTTTATTTTAGCATAACAACAAAGCAAATTGAGAGGAAGGTTTGTTTATTCCTTTTTATCCTTGCAGAGGATTGAAAATACTAAACTTCCAAAATAGATTATTTTCTATTATTGAAGTATCTCGATTAGACTTTATTGAATTAACATGAATTCTGTATATTTTTTTATAATTTTAATTTGCCTGAAATATTAATTTTAATTTTAACAATGAATAAAGAATGTGAGACTTGTTATGAATCTTCCATCACATGCTAGGATAAGATTGTCTCGTGTGTTGTTCAAATCATAACACGTGTTATTTCATACTCAGAAATTCTGTTGTTCAATAACGCTGTAACAAAACAGTGAAGTGAGATATAGAATTGTTGTGGCAATTCTAAGTTGCATTTACAAGGTCATATTTGTCAATTCACATTAATGAATACCATAGATTAATTAGTGGTATTTCTTCATGCACCCTCATATTTTTAAATACACCCCTATATTTTTAGATTCAGCCCTATATTTTTCGAAATATCTCTATTACATTGAAATTTTTGGATAATTTTAAAATAAAGTGTTGTAGTTATAGAAAGTTTTGAATAATTCTAGAATAAAGTATTGTAATATAGAAAGTTTTGGATGATTTTAGAATAAAGTGTTTTACAGAGTTTATGAAATAGAAAACCAGATTTCAAAAAAACATTTTATATTTCAAAATAGTTATAAACTATCCATTAATTTTGTAATTAGAGGTGCGGGAAAAAAATGTAAAAGCGCAGGAAGAAATATCCCTTATTTGGGCCTTTTATATAGTAGTCCACCACCATCTAAATCAAGATTGTTTCTTCATGCACCTTAACAAATGTCTTCGTGCATTATCCTTTTTAAAAATAACTTTTGGATTGTTCTTTTCAAAATATTTTCTGAACATATTTTTTAGAATACATTTTATTAATTCCAGATTTACTAATCCGAAAATTAAAAAAAAAATGTATTTTCCGAAATGAATTTTTTGTCTTTCAGATTTCAGATTTTCTATTTCGGAAACAACCATTGCTTATGGAACTCCTATTTGGAAAACATTTTTGCTTATGCAACCCCTTTTTCAAAAAAACCCAAAACTGTGAAAAGATAATTTTGGTATTTCAAAGAATATAGGGGGTGCAGGAAGAAAAATGTAGGGGTGTATGAAGAAAACCTAATTCCTTGTGTATTCTCACATCTATGGAGTACAGTTAAGAAGCGATAAGAGAACTTAAACCCATTTTCAGAAATTCACAATGTGGTGTTCTTAATAATAGTGAAACAGAAAGAGTGTTACTAGTCTAAAAATAGAAAGCTTGGCCACCCCATTTGGTTACCAGAAATTGGAGTTCTTAGAAAACAAATCGGAAACGATAGAAAACAAATTAACACATCAGGTTGCTTCTGCGCCCCACTTTAGTATGAATTGGTTCACATATTAATATATTGGAGCAAATAACACAGTATAGTGCATTCAGGAAAAATGAAATTCGAAGCCCCAGAACTTAAAATAGGCAACAGAGCAGTTGAGCTGAACCATTCAGGTAGCTCCTCTCCTCGGAAGAACCAATTTATCATAGGCACCATGATGAATATTTGAACTTGGCGAATCAGGACCAAACTCATGAGCTGTATTCAAATGGTTGAGGAGGTTGGGGTTCCTCATCCACAGCCATGGCTGATGAAGAACTCTGCAATCCAGTTGCTGACCCACCAGCAGCTGAAGTGGTGGTTGATGAGGGCGTATCAGTAAGAGCAAGCACTTCTGGCTCAGTAGGACGCAAGTCTTTGAGAAGCACAAATCCAGAAGGTGCCAACTTAACTGGAACATATCTGCTATCCTGCAAAAATTTAATAACCTTCTCCTGCGCAGGAACCACCCTTGCAGGATTAGTCAGAATCTCAAAAGATGACTCAGGTTCTGATTTCTTCTCCGTTGTTGGGCTGTCGACCTACAGAGAAAAGTGAAATTTTAAAAGGTCATCAAGAAACAAATACATGTGATATGATAAGTCATGGATCTAACATTTTCAAATCAACATTTCAACAACACTTTCGAGTATTTTAAAATATAGATTTAAGTTTAGCTAAATCTCACAAAAAAACTTCTAAGACTTAAGGTCATATTTGTATATTATAATTTAGTAATATCTTTAGTCTGACAAGTATAATATCACCTTAGCAATGAAAAAAAATTTAGTGCAAAACTCTGCCTACACACAAAAAAAAGACTCCAGCCAAGAGATTCTAGGGACCATTGGATCTCCAGACCAATCACAGTCCAACCATTCTCTGCTAGCAATTTAGCTACATTCCCCCTCCTTACTTCATAACCACCAAATAAATAAATAAAGGCAGTTTTAGAACTACAATCCCTATTCCCTTTACTCAAAAGTGTTAACTTGCTAGTTAAGAAAATTTCTACTCATCCCGAACACAACAAAAAATAAGTAACAAATAGTCAAATAATGCTTTGAATTCAGAAACATGAAAGGAATGCCTTCAATAATTAACTAAAAAATTAATTACCTGCATTGAATCTCCATCCTTTTCACCAGATGACTTTCCTTTTCCACCACTCGGTGCAGATGAAGAGTCAGGAGCAGATGAAATTTCAGCATTAGCCTTCTGCTCTTCAGCTTTCTTAGCCCTAGCTTTAGCCTTAGCTGATGTTGACAGAACAGCAGTGGGAAGCTTCACAGTTGAAGTAGTGGTAGGAACGGTAGTAGGCTTAGGATATTCAAAAAGTGAAGGCTTTGCATGTGACAAGAACTCAAACTTTGGAGATTTGAGGTCATAGTTCAGACCAATAAAAGCTGTCGGGGAAAAGGCCAAGCTTACAAAATAGATAAGAGGGTACCAATACCAAAACTGGCTGAAAACTGCAAGACCAACCACTGCAGTAATTTTATCATGTTTTGTCTTAGAAAGTAGTCTTATGGTCACATTTCTGCCACCAGCATCAAGGATTCCTGAGGCCAAAATTGCTCCCATCTTGCTCATGGTATCCTCATGCTTGTCCAGTATAATTTTCTCCAACTGTCGCCTACAGTGCAGGGTATGTCAGAAAAGAACAAAAGTATTGTCTTGCAGTCCAAAATAAATAGGATGGACTTACCTAAAAGTTCCAACACGTGAGTCACTAGCTTCACTGATCTGAACCATGACCATAGCCATTGCTATAAGGGCACCTTGACGAACAAAATCAACAACATCCGAAGTCAAAGGCTCCAATAAAGAGATAGCCTCACTGAGACCTGTACCAGCACAGGAAATACCCACAGCAAGTGCTGCCCCATATCGAACATGTGGATTGTAAGACTCTGATAGGAGGGAAACAATTCGTGGAGTCTGAAGTAGATAAACATTGCAAATATCAAACGAATATCCAAACAACAATAAAACCACAAAAAGGCAATTCAGAACAAGGGAAAATCCAAAGATATAGAACAAACCTGCTCTGGATCGGAGTACAACACAAAACCTAAGGCTAAAACTGCAGTCCTCCTAACATCATCACTCACATCAGATACAGCAAAGTGCAGTAACTGGCGAATTGCCTTGTTGTTTGCCGTTCCCCTGTACGCCAAGGCCAATGCATACATGCCACCATAACGCAATATTGGATCTTGATCACGAGTCATCTGCTCAATCAAAGTGTCTGCTTCCTCTTCTCTCCCATAAACAGTAAGAGCTATTCCCAAAGCTAGCCCCCTGAAATTATTGAACAGTCATAAGCAAGAGAAGCCACAGTTTCACACCTTGTCAAGCAAAACACATTTACCTAATAATTTTTTCATGTTGTGTCTCATGTGCATAAGTGAGCATCTCATTTGCCTTGTCACTACCAGTTCCAACCATGAGTAAACCCATACTGATACCAGCAGCCTCACCAGCAACAGCACTATCAGTGTAGAGAACGTTCTTTATTTCCTCATAAATATCCTCATCAGCAGTTCCTAGGGATGCCAATCCAAGACCTAAACATGCACCATGTTGTATAACCTGCCCATGAAGCTTGTGTTAAATATAACCACGGGTTATTTCTTGTTCTACCAAAAAGAATATCATAAGCATTATTTATGAGCACCTCAACAGTGGTACTGTGAAGGCTATCACGAAGAAATTGTTTTATGCCCTCTCCATGGTTAGCATGAATAAGACCAAGGGCATAGAGAGCACCGCCTTCTGAATATGGACTACCACCACCTCCAGTCCCACCCTGAGGTAAGTAGGGTGCCATCAGTGACCTTCCCTGCTGCAAATGGCCTCTATGGATAACACCGAGACCAGCAGTTGCACTAAATTTGGCCCAGTTCGTAGCTCTGCTCAACCAATCCTAAGAATTTCAAGGGGACAATATTCTTAAGGATGGGAAGCAATCAAAATGTAAGGGAAAACACAAGGAGAGGAGATAAGGAGAAAATTAGCTATAATAACCAACCAAATTTTCCCTGAGGAAAGTATCCACAGTTGTTCCAGCATGCATAATTGCATTGGCATAAATTGTAGCACTGTGACAGACACTATTCCTCATCTCCACAGACTGCTTTATTGTCTTTAGAATAAGCAGGTCAGATCTGAATACGGGTTTAGAGAAAAAAACGGAATAAGAACAAACAACAATAATTCAGTGAGACTAAAACCAACCACAAAATGAAGATATACTATAATGTGACCACAGAAATTGCCTCACTTGTTATGACTGTAAAGGAACTGCAGAGTCAACTGTATTGAAGTTTCCCCAGACAAAATTCCCTTTATTTTGGTTAACCTCTCAGCATACATGGTTTCAATTGGATCCTCCGGCACATCAACAGTAGGAGCAGAATCACCATCTGTCATTTGAACATCATCCTGTCCATCCGCACTAGCATTTTGAGTAGAATCTGCTTCACTGGGTTTTGGCTGTGCAGATTCTGAAGGCTGAGACTTAGGTGGTGATAGGCGATCTCTAACATTTAGAAGAAAAGCTTGGTGCTCATTCTCTACCAAATCAAAAGCAATTTGAAATGCCAAAAGAGCATCATCTTTGTTTTCAGAACGTAAAAGCTTCTCTAATATGCTTGCAACACCCTCTGGCTCATCCAAGAACATAAGACATTGACAAATGCTCAGATAATCTGGTGATGGAAGCTTTTGAAACACTTTAACAAGGAGACGAAGAACCTGAACAACAAGAACAAGGATCAATGTCACCCTTCTGTCAGAAAAACTATGGTTAAAAGTTATTATTCAAATTTTTATAAGTTGCAAGTCATGCCACAAACCAACTAGTTATCAAAGAACAAATTTGATCCACTCAACAATTTTTTCAGTTCAGTTTCATGTACTATTCATCAGATCTTCCTCTTACTTGACCATATAAATTCATGCAGCAGCGAAATATTTATCCCATTTGATTACAAAATTCATAAAGATGTAAAATTCCAATTAAGAATCAAAGCACATAGATATTTCAAACATAACTAAAACCATAACCCATCTCAATGAAAGACAACCCTCCAACTTCCCAGATACAGACAGTGCATAGGACTTAACACAAGCAGAAAATTTTCAATTCCCTTACCTCCTGTCTGTATTCCCTGAGGTTAACAAAGGAATGAGAGACATAAATGCAATATGATAGAGTTCCTTGAACGTTGTCACTCCTTGTAATTGCCTCCTCTAGTTTATCTAATCTCCTGCATTCAATAGCAGTTCCCATAGCTTGCTGGTATTTTCCATCCACGATACACCTAAATTAGATAAAGCAGCAAAAAGTGAGGGATTCCCAAGAGTAAAGATACATTTGGTTACAGAAACCAGAAGAATGATTATGGCTCACATACTTATCCAATAATCTCTCCACAATGGCTTCCAACCTTGGGTCCATATTGATAGATTCATCACTTGACTCTGCTGCCTTCGACTTTAGACTAGCATATTCATCTATGGCCTTAGCTGAAGATAGACAACATCCATTGGAACTTAGCATGGCATGATTAATTGTTAGTTATATTCACAGACGACAATTCATATGTTGCCTGCCGAGGGCCATACAGTTGTCTTATAGAAACAAAACAGATAATAACTCTCACCAAGAAGCGTGTGAACGTAGTCAGAATCCTCTGAAACATCAAAAAGAGGACCAGCTCCAAGGGCATAAGATAGCGAGTCATTAAGTTCACCCAAGTAATAAAAGACCTGAATATTAGGGAGTGATGCATACTTAGATCATTAAAATAGGTCATGAAACTGCTTCAGTATCTAGGAATGAAATTTTCAAGAACAGAGAAAGCATGTCCTTTGGCGACTGCTTTAAAAATCGAGTAAGATAAAAAGAGATGAAAGGCAATACTTATTATTTACATCTCAAATATTTTGAAAAATTAACCGTTTCCATGAAAACGATTATGCAAGAAAAAATGGTATGCCAGTAATTTTCAATAAGAAGCTGGTTCAAATTGTTAACGGATCACAAATACCTTTGACACCAGAAGAGCAGCAAGTTGCCTCTGATGTTGGTCAAACTCCTCATCTTCATGCAAACTCTCTCTGTTCAGCACGCATAGCAAAACAAACAGTTAAATCCTCCACATTCCCACTTCTAACCAAGCACACCAAATATTTAATTCAAGCAAACAACAGCAAACCAGACAATCAGATCATCGAGCAAAACAAGGACCACAACCACCAATAACAAAGTCTACAAATTGCAGCACCAAGAAGATGCAGCTAAAACCATTCCACTTCATAGAGAAACCACGCTTTCAGGACCACATTGAATTATAGATTTTCTCACTAAATATGGAAAGTGTGACCAATAAAATTTACCCCTTTGGCTACTAAACCGCAATTAAAATGTAATACAACTGAATCACTACAATTAAACAGTTCTTTCTTCTTCTTTATTGGTCAATACACTCCGAGAAACTAAACCCGCACAGCAATTGAAACCATATTACTTTCGTGTAAACAAAAATCACACGCAAAACCCAAATCCAAATTCGCAAAAACGCAGAGATCGGAGGAGAAAAGGAGAATGCACACATCTTCGGGAGACTAGTGGAGATCTCTGGCCAGAAGGTGTCAACCAAGTTGTTGAGGTTGGAGAGCGCGTGAAGCTTGAGCGAGAGATGGGGCTCGTTGAGCATCGCCAGCATCCCACCTGCGGAACTCACCAAAGTCGTAGCCATGGTTGGGCGAAGAGAAACGGAATTGACCAAGAATTGAACCAGCTAGGGTTAGGGTTAGGGTTTGAATATGGTACTTGACGAAGGAGCGATCTGAGAGGGTTGCAGAAGCAATTGAGAAAGGGTTTGGGTTTTTTTGAGAGTGAAATTTAAAACATGTATATTAGGAGCATCTTCAATTCTTATTCAACACGAAAGGGATCAATTTCTCAATTTCTCAATTTCTTTAAAATTTCATTTCCTTTTTCTTTTTATCTTTTTATTCAAACACACCTAATTAGTTACAAATTTGAAAAGTGGGTACAAATAGTTTTATTCTAGATCGTAATATAAATATTTTAAAATTCATTGTTTACATATCTTATTATCTTAAAGCATAAAAATTTATGACAACAAAATTGAGAAATAAGATATGCTATAAAGTTTAAACTAGTATATAAAAATAGTGTATACCCAACACATATAATATCATTTAACAGACATTTTTATTATTTTTTTATAATATGGATATATATATTTATAAAACAAAAAACATAAATTTAGAAATATGTAATCAAAAGTAAAAATTATAATATAAAATATGTAAAGTATTTTTAAAACATTTTTTTTTTTCAAATATTCTATATAACCATCAAATATTTTTAATGAAAAAATAATACAATAAAACTAACTCCACTAAAAAAAATCATTAAATAAAAAATAATTAATTATTATATTATCTAAATTAAATATTATTTTAGAAATTAAAAAATTATTAATATTTAAATCATTTCAATTTAAACTGAAAAACTAATTTACTCGTCTATGAATTTCATATTCAAAGTTTAGAAAAAAAATATATTAACTTTAATTATAAATACCTGAAAAATTCAACTCAGGCATAAACAGTGCCTGTTATCACAACAGAAAATAGATTAAGCATAATTAATAATTATTTTCTTGTAATTGGTTAACAAAATTAAGCATTTAACACCTCAACTAATCAATTTAATAAAACAAATTAAGTTAAAACAAAATAATAAATTGAAATTATAAGAATAAAAATGTTTGAGAAAAAGATGAGTAGAAACACTGCATGCACATGCAGCGTGAATGCAAACCATTGAATTTGAGAGCTGCAAAGAATAAGGTCCACACATGCATTTGTCTTCCACCATTTTCTCCCTTACAACCCAAACAAAACATTCCTCTGAAATTTTCTTCTTCCTTCTTCATTTCGCTTCTTTCCTTGGAGGACTCCTCCTCCATGTCCTCCTGAATCCTGAATGCAATGCATGAACTCCCCCAAAAACCCTTTTGGGATTCTCCATTGCCATCCCCACCCAACTTTCTTTTTCTTCATATGATCTGAAAAAGAGATTCAACATGGGGAAACATGACTTGGGTGGTTTTGGAGCTCCTTTCTTTTATGATTTTCTATTTCTTCTCTCTTTTCTTGTTATCTCAACTAGGTGCCAAGATGCAGAGATTATAGGAATTCTGAAGAACACAATCAATGTTCCTGTTAGCTTCGAATGGACAGGTCAAGATATATGCAAATGGAAACACATTGTGTGTGATGTATCAAAACGTGTGAAAGCCATTCAAATTGGGAATCAAAACCTTCAGGGAACTCTCCCCAAAGAGCTTGTGATGTTGACAGCATTGACACGTTTTGAGTGTCAGGGCAATAGTCTCACAGGGTCATTCCCCTACCTCTCAAAATCCTTGCAGAAGTTCATCATCCATGACAACAACTTCAACTTGTTCCCCCAAGATTTCTTCAAGGGCATGAGCAGTTTGCAAGAGGTGAGAATTGATGACAACCCCTTCTCTCAATGGAACATTCCCAGCAGTCTCAAAGACTGTGTAGCACTCCAAATTTTCAGTGCTCAAAGTGCTGGTATTTCTGGGACAATCCCTGACTTTTTTGGTAGAGATGGTCCCTTTGCAGGTTTGGTTTTCTTAGCTTTATCTGATAATTTTCTAGAAGGTCCATTGCCTGCAAGCCTCTCAGATAGTTCAATAGAGAATCTTTTGGTGAATGGACAGAATAGCAACTCTAAACTCAATGGCACTCTTTGGGTGCTACGCAGAATGAGATCATTGAAACAAATTTGGGCTAATGGGAATGCCTTCACTGGTCCTATACCAAATTTGCAACAACATGATCAACTTTATGATGTGAACTTAAGGGATAACCAATTAACTGGTGTTGTTCCACCCTCCTTGGTTGCTCTACCAAATTTAAAGTTTGTGAATTTAACCAATAATCTTCTCCAAGGGTCCCCTCCTAGGTTCAAAATTGGGGTAGGAGTTGACAATAACATGGATAAAGGGAGGAACCAATACTGCACAAATGTGGCAGGACAACCATGTAGTCCCCTTGTAAATCTTTTACTATCTATTGTTGAACCTTTAGGGTATCCTCTGAAACTTGCTCAAAGTTGGCAGGGGAATGATCCATGTGCTAATAGGTGGACAGGTATAGTTTGCTCAGGGGGAAATGTTTCAGTTATCAACTTTCAAAACATGGGTTTGTCTGGCACTATTTGTCCATGTTTTGCAAGCCTTACTTCAGTAACAAAAATATTTCTTGCTAACAATGATATCACAGGTACTGTGCCAAATGAACTTGCTAGTTTGCCTAATTTGCAAGAGTTAGATGTTTCAAATAACCATTTATATGGCAAAGTGCCATCGTTTCCTAAAGATGTGGTTTTTAGATATGAAGGGAATCCAGATATTGGAAAGAAAGTGCAACAAACTCAGACAAGTTCTAAAGGCAATGGAAATAATAGCAGCATTGCAGTGATTATTGGAGTTATAGTGATTGTTGCTATTTTACTTGTTGTTGTTGTTGGGGTTCTATTACTTGTTAAGTTTAGGAGAAAGGGGAAGTATGCTGGTAAGCTTCAAAACTTGACCACAGCTTTGGTACCTCCTCATTATGGGGATGGAAATGCTGCAAAGATAAGTGGTGGAGGTCATGGAGAAGGAAATGTTAGCTCATTGTTAAGTCCTACACACAGTGTTTACCAAGGAGAAGCTAGTAACATGTTGATTTCAATTCAGATTTTGAGAGAAGTAACCAACAATTTTAGTGAGGAAAACATATTGGGAAAAGGGGGATTTGGCACTGTGTACAAAGGGGAATTGCATGATGGGACAAAGATTGCAGTGAAAAGGATGCAATCAGCAGGATTAGTGGATCAAAAAGGGTTGAGTGAGTTCACAGCTGAGATTGCTGTGCTCACCAAGGTTAGACACAAAAATTTGGTTGCTCTATTGGGGTTTTGCTTAGATGGTAATGAGAGACTTCTTGTGTATGAATGCATGCCCCAGGGTGCTCTTAGTAAGCATTTGGTTGATTGGAAAGAAGCAGGGTTGAAACCACTTGAATGGAAAACAAGACTTAGTATAGCCCTGGATGTTGCTAGAGGTGTTGAGTATCTTCATGGTTTGGCACAACAAATTTTTATTCATAGGGATCTCAAACCATCCAATATTTTGCTTGGAGATGATATGCATGCCAAGGTATCAGACTTTGGATTAGTTAGACTTGCTCCTGAAGGGAAAACCTCGTTTCAAACTAGATTGGCAGGAACTTTTGGGTACATGGCACCAGAGTATGCAGGTACATTGTCATCATTACAACTTTTTCTTAGAAAAATAGTCAATCAATTTGGATAATATTCTTTTATATGCTTGTTAAATCTAACTTTGTGTTATCTATATACTCGACACGCTTCTTAAATGGTGTGTCCGTGTAGAACATATGTATCGGACATTGACACTTCTACGATACTCATAAGACATGTATCGGTGAAGTGTACAATTAAAAAAAAAATATTGGAGTTCTGACAGTTCTATAACGATTTTAACACAATTTCAAAAAGGGAAAATACATTAATTTTTAAAAAACTTAAACTTATTGTACAAATTTTATTTATGATTAAAAAAATAAAAAACAAATCATTTTGAACCAGTCATAAAAAACATATTACATGTTTCTGCTAAAAAGTAAAACCGAAAGATACTTGTGCACATAAATCTTTACTGTCAATTTATATAATTCATACTGTCTCATACATTTTAGAGATTATACGTATCTCTGTATCCGTATCAGTGTTTGTGTTAGTGTTTATGCTACATAGATTCTCATGCATCAAAATACAATTAACAATACTTAAAAACAACCAAAATAGACTTTTTGTAATCATCTCTAGCTAATATGCTTTAAATGTAAAATATTTAGAACTTCTGAAGTTTTAGTTTACAATAAAACAATCATACTAAAAGCACCATTTGTCAATATGACTGCCATTGTTTAACTGCATTACTCACAGATGATTGTTGCATGAAAGAAAAAATCAACTGTTCTGAGAGTTTGTTTTTGTTCTTCATTGTGTAAACATTCAATGCATGCACTAACATGGGAGTATGATACACAATTGGGCAGCTACTGGGAGACTTACAACAAAGGTTGATGTGTATAGTTTTGGAGTGATTCTGATGGAGATGGTAACAGGAAGAAAAGCACTTGATGACAGCCTACCAGAAGAGAACATCCACCTTGTTACATGGTTCAGAAAGATGCTGACAAACAAAGATTCATTCCCAACAATCATTGACCCAACAATCAAACTTGATGAGGAAACATTAGTTAGTGTGAACACTGTTGCAGGGTTAGCAGGGCATTGTTGTGCAAGAGATCCTTACCAACGGCCTGATATGAGTCATGTAGTGAATGTGCTGTCACCTCTTGTGCAAGTGTGGAAGCCATTAGAACCAACTGTTGATGAAATTTATGGAATTGACTTTGATATGTCATTGCCTGAAGCACTCCAAATGTGGAGACATTTTGAGGGAAGTGACAACACCTTTGACTTAACTTCTTCATCAACACATGTTAATGGAAACAATGCAAAATCTTCTGTAAGTGCAACTCTTTCACATGCACAGTGATGACAGATAAACCTTAATATCAATTTTAACTTCAATATAATTAGTTACTCTCTCTAACTGTTGTTTCTCTTCCCACTCTCTCTTCTTGTTACATTCCTTAAATAACTTGGAAAAAGAGAACTCCAAATATTTTTTACAAAATTAGATGCAATGTAGAAATTATGGAAATAGAGTTTATTTTTTCACAACAACTTCATATGATCTAGGCCATTTCTTTTTAGACCATTTTTTGAAAATTTCAAAATTACCTTTATTTTGGATTTGAAAATCCGGAATAATAAATATAACTCAAAACTAAAAAAACACATTTTGGGAAAAAAATTCAGGAATACAAAATTGAAAATGCATTCTAGATAAAAAAATTCAGAATTCAAAATGTGTTATGAAAATTTAAATCTGTAATATTTTCAGATAAAAGGTTATGAAAGTGATTTTTATCTACACCCTAATTTTATTTATGGTTATTATTTTCTTTATTTTTTAGGACATTTTATCATTTTCAATAGAGACTTAGTGCATGTTCGAATTAAAAATATGATTATGATTTAATATGCCATTTTATAGTTTGTTTTTTAAAAAATGTTATAATAATAACAATGCTTATGAATTGTATCCCATATTACAATTACTCATAATTATTTGTTAATTAATTATACTTCATATTAGAATTATTTAGTAAACAAATATTCTGTGGTATGCTATCATGTTTATTTACTTTTCTACTTGTTAATATTTTGATTGTTCAATTTTTTTCTTAGTAAAAACACATTGAATTCATTGTATATAATTTAACTATATTTATATTACTAAAACTCTATAGTTTTAAGGAGTTAATAATTGCTAAGAATAAAATTCCACTGTTTGATAAATGCGTAATAAATGCAAAGGAAAAAGTAATGGGTGACACCTACTGCAACTAAAATAGCCTTTATTGGTTTAGGGTTTTTTAATTTTCAATAAAAAAACAACAATTTACTTATTACTCAACATTAAAAATACACGAAATAATTATTTAAACACAATTTAACAAAATTTTTATTTATTTTACTGTGTTTTTTCAATAAGTTAAAATTCAATGCCTATAATAAAAATATTTTATAATAATACAAGAAAATCATTAAATAAAAACTAAATTTAGATATCAAAATAATTAATTATTATTTAACTAAATTAAATATATTTTATAAATTAACAAAATTATTAATATTTAAACTAATTTTTATTATTAATATAAATTTATAAAAGTTTATAAATTGGTATTTAACCATTAACTACTAAAATAATTTAGATATCAATTTATAAAATATTTTATAAATTTTTATTAAAAATAAAAATTATTTTAAATACGAATAATTTTTTAGTCTTTAAATTAGTATTTAATTTAGTTAATATATTATGTTTTGTCTCTAAATTTGGTTTATATTTAATGAATTTTTTTAATAAATATAAAAAACTAATTATATTATTTACTTATTTGAGTAAAATTCTTTTGTTTTGGGTAATGAAAAAAGAGATCCATAGAATTATAAATATATAATTTTGGCATCTATTAATGGCAGATTTGGTCATCATTTGTTTCAAAATTAAGTAATTTTTGTCGAATATTAATAAGTGACTTAATTGCTTACAACATATAGTACATGTATGTAATGGTCAATAATTCATTTATTTTAATGCATGTTATTGTGACATATATGTTAGCATTTTTTTTTTATAACAATTGAATAATATATTAACTGTGAACAAAAATTGTGTGATTTTAATAAGTTAGATAATTAAATATACAACTAACATGTTACATAAATAAAATACATATTTGCAAAACCATAAAGACTAAAAGTGAATTCAAGCCTAACAAATATTATTATATTATTTTTTTAAATAAAAATATAATTAGAATTTGAGATTTTATGATAAATAAACATAATATAAAATAAACAAAAATATTTCTCAATTATTTAATGAAAACCCACTGAAATAAACAAAAATGGTAAATAATGAGAATAATCGTATTTTAAGGTGTAACAGATAAAAGGTTACGTGAAACGTGTTTTTTTTTATCATCAACTTGAAACGTTTATCTAACTTTGTCCTCATATGAGAATATAGGAGGGAATAAATTGAAACATGCTTACTTTATATATAAGTTAATTTTTTATTCTTTATTTATATTTTTTTTATTAAATAGTCTATCTAGGTAATTATTTCAAACCATTAAAAAAAAACAAGAAAACTACATAAAATAAATTATGCATATAACTATTTTTGTTATGAGTTGAAACAAACTTAATTGAAATATAACCAAATAAAAATAAATGTATCGGTTTCATATATCACTCCTAAAAATTATTAAATAAAATTTAATTGTTATATTGATTAAATTAAATGTTATTTTAAAATTTATTAAATAAAATATTGATATTTAAATTGGTACGTGTTTTACTATAAATTGAGAGATCGAATGATCGTTTATCTTATACGTCTAATGACCTTTCCGTAAAAGTGACGGTTACGTCAAATTACACGTTAAAAACATAAATTCTTCTTAAGAGTTACAAAGCGCAATTAAATTATCATCAGGTCTACAATAACTCTTCTAATAGCATAAGGCCTAATATAAAAATATAAATAAGAGGGGACCATCATGATAAGAGGTCATGATTCTTAAAACTATGAACTGAACTAGTTAAATTTATCATATCTGACTTTAGCGTTGAAGTATCTTTGCAGGTACCCAAAATCTGACAGTTAGAATTGAAGAGAAGACTCAAATAAATGGATAGGGGATATGCGGATAAGTTGACTCAAATAATATGTTTTTAGATTCAAACCAAAATAATTAACTTTAATTATGTGTTTTAAATACATCAATGAAATTATATTTTGAGTAACATTTATTAAGACATGTAATTATTAAAAACATATATTTAAGGACATCATTAATTAAAGTTGGAAGTCGATAAAAGATAATAAATTTTAAATATGTTAATAAATAAGATGTAATAAATATTAGAAAATGGATCACAAATTTAGATTCAATCAATGATACAAGTATTTAAATAAAAGAATTGAGTATCGTAAGAGGATACAATTCATAATATACTAATAATTTTCAATCTAAAATATTAAAATAATAAGTTTGTGAGTTTTATTTTATATGTTGATCAATTTTATTATTTTTATGTAACACGACTTAAACTCTTACTTTGATGAAACTCGTGTTAGGAAAACTTTTATTACAATCACACTAAGACCTCAAATTTGTAGGTAAGATTATATATTTATGAGTGATCCAACAACGAGTGACCTAATAAACCTAACAAACTATTGTTATAATAAACTCTAAATGACTTTGATACAATAGTAAGAATTCAACTTTAAGTATGACTCAACTTTATAAAATCAATATAGTATGAAATATTCTTATATTTAGTCGATGTGAAATATTAAACACTCGTATGAACAAATTACTAAAATTAATAATCGACTCTAATACCACATTTGAGTATTTCGATGGAATAACTAAGAAAATTTAGTACTAATAAATACGAGATAACCCATATTAAAAAAGAGTATGAAAATCACCTTCAACAAAAAATGTTAAGGTAGTGAGTTTATGATTTTTTTTTTTTTTACTTCAACAAAATTTCTTAAAGTAGTAAGTATATGAATTTTTTTTTACACGTTACTTGACTTTCTAGTTTATATTTAATGTAAGATTCAAGCTCTCATAGTAATGTTTTTTACCAATTAAGAGACTAATTATTATCATAAACAGATTCAAAATCCATACAAGTTATTTACTTATATAAATACCTATTTAAATAATATTTTATTTGATAAAAATAAACTTTAAATATTAATAATATTCCGGATAGACTAAAAATAGTGAAATAACATAATTTTATCACTATATAACTGAAAGATATTATATGTGTGAAATTTTATAAAAAACATAATCAAATTTTTGTTGTTATTGTTATTACACCAACATAACTACAAATCAAATTGTAAGCAATATTTTAAATTTCTCCAGCATTTTATTAATTAAAATTGAATATGGAATATCACATTAAACCATTATGAAACTAACAAGTAAGTTGTCATAAACAATTAAAGTAAAATAATAATTACTATAATAAAAAAATAATTAACATTCCTTGTAAGAAACAATAATTGTTTTTTATAACTTAACATAGGATATTCCAGTAATTTACAATTATATTCTCTCTACTTTTATTTGTCCTGTGCAACCATACATTGTTAATTAACATATTATACTTTTAGATTTTTTTTATTGCTTAAATTTTGAAAATTTGTTTTAATTTGATTTATAAGATTTGAGAATTTTGTTCTTCAAATATTTGGAAAGTTCCTCTAATCTTCAACAGCTTCTACATTATACTCATATCCACACTGCACCACTATCAAAGTAATAAAATAGATGATTAATGTAATGATTTCAACTTCAACTTCAAATATATATTTATTACATTGAAATAATAAATAATAGTACATTTTTGTTAATACTTATGCATCGAAATGAAATAATATTTTAATTTATTAGCATGGACACTGAAATTCAGAATAAGGAGGAGGGATGAGGAAGCTGTTGTTAGAATTTTCTGATATAAAAAAATTATTTAAAAAAAGAGAGTAAGTTTAACTAATTAAATATTTATCTTAATTATAAATCTTAATAAATAACACAACTAAGTTTATAGTTTTATAATTTTTTTTGTAGTTTTTGAATTTTATAGACAACTATTACAAAATATATTGTTAGAATTTTCTTATTTTCTGACATAAACTTTTTTTTAAAGTAAGTTCAACAACTTAAATATTTATCCTTAATTATAAATTTTAATAAGTAACAAAACTAAGTTTATAATTCCTATAACTTTTATTTTTTTATTTTTTAAACTTTATAGACAAATATTAAAAATTATATTTATATCAATTAATTATAATTTCATTTTATTTTTAGGAATATTTCACATTGTTAAGCTCATACACTATTCTTAAATGACATGTCTGTCTCAGACACACCGACACTCATAAATACGTATTAGTAAAGTGTCTAATTTAAAAAATATTTATTGAATTTCTGAAAATTCTAACATAATTTAAAAAAAAATATTTATTGTATAAACATTTATTAAAATTATAAAAATAAAGAAGAAATATTTTAAACCCGTAATAAAAAATATATTTTGACAAAAAAACTGAAAGATAATTAATTTTCTACGTAGTGTTCGAGGTACATATGCGCTAGGTAAAGTAGTTTAAATAATAACGGTTGAAAAAAAAAAAAAAAGGCGAAAGTTTAATCGGAATGAAATGATATAAAAGAGGGGTTTTTTGTTGTTCAGTAAAATTAAAATTCAATCACAATCCACATTGTTGTCCCAAACGCTAACCCCTTCTTTCTTCTTTCTTTCTCTCTTCTCTCTTCTCTGAAAACCCTAAATTTGTCTCAATTTGCATTTGGTCCATGGAAGCGTGATTCTCTCTTAAACCCTCCCTCGCGATTCATCACCGCACCTCGAATCTCACGCTTCCACCTTCCTCCAAATGTCTCTTCCACCCATAGAGTGTCTGTACGTAACAGAGGAGTGTGTTCGCGAATGGAGGACTGCCAACCCTGCCCTCAAGGTCTCCCAAGCTGTCCCCATGCTTCGCTTCCTCTACGAGCTCTGTTGGACTATGGTACTAATTAATCATAACTTTCGTTCTTTCTTTATTTTCTTGTTTTGGGTTTAAATTGAAAATCTCGGTGCCCACTTGGATGCTCCGATTGCTTCATTTTGGGATACTGGACTCATTTCTTGTTCTGGGTTGCTATCAGGTTAGGGGTGAACTGCCGTTTCCCAAGTGTAAAGTTGCGTTGGATTCTGTCATATTTTCAGAACAAGCTTCCAATGACCAAATAGCTTCGAATTTTGCTGATATAGTGACCCAGATGGCTCAAGATGTGAGTTCTGCTGCTGCTTTGCTCTTGTGTTATTGTTGATTGTTAGTCTTCATTTCTTTTATCTTTCCTTTTTTCCCCTTATAGCTTCTATTGTCTCTCTCTCTCACTCACACCCACCCACCCTTTTCTTTCCCGTATCAATCAACTAAGAGTATAGTACCAAAGAAACATGGGAACATCTGAATAGTAGCTGTGTCATGAGCAACAAGAAATCTGCAGGGGCACTTCCAATGTTTTATAATTATGTACGTTTACATTGTAAACTTTTATACTTATAAGATTGAATGCCGTAATAACTAAGAAACATAGACCCTTTTAAACAGTAGCAGTTTTCGTTCACAACTATGTTTCACACTTGTATTGCTTATATGTTGTTTGGATACGTCAAAAACTCGTCAGTTGCATTTTATAAGCGTTTTCTTAGTTACGAAGCATATATTTTTACTAAGAAAATATATTTTTACTTTTCTGTCAATAAGATGGAATGACATAATAGCTACGAAGCATGGACCCAAGGTTTCATTGTGATCCTTGATATTGTGGGATATTGTGGACAGATGTGACGGTAGTCTGCTGGTCACCAAGATCCCCAAAATGTGATTGAATTTTTTTAACTTCGGTAATAGACATCTCCAAAACCTTGATGTTTTGGCCACCGTTTTCAGTCACATACTTTTTTAAAACGAACCCTTTCAGATAGTAGCTGTGTTGTGTTGGACTTGTCAAATGCTTTAGTTGGATTTTTATATGTTTTTTTTCCTTTTATTTATATTTAAACTTTTGTGTCAGTAACACTAAATAAATGCTATATTAATTAGATAAATGTTAGCATTTTATTATGTTTACTATGTCTGTTTCTATTTTAAAATATAAATTCTCTCGTGATTAACGATATACTTTTTTTAACGTTAAATTTAATTGGTTAATAGACTGTATTATACTTGCACTGTACCCTATAGTTTTTAAATTTGCCCCATTATTTGGTCCATGTTGCATCTGTGTCATGTGTTGTATTTGTGCCTCCTGTAGAAGTTAGGTGGTTATAACAAAAAGAGTGTGTAAAGGGTTATTTGTAACGCCAAATTACCTATCAAATTCATAGTGAACTTTATAGTATTTCTATACAACCAATTAAATTGTGATAGTAAATGATCGACTTTAAAGGAACAATACGAGAAAGGTAAGAGTTGTAGAAATTAAAATGTTAAATGGATTTGTGGCTACTAAAAAAGGGGCATGATGTTGAATGACTCTATATAAAGAGATATTGGTATGACATGTATTTTTGGAAAGCTGATAGGAATTTGATTAAGATGGTTTGACCATATGCAAAGGAGGTCACTGGTTAGGAGTGTAGAGTGCTTGGTTTCTGGCTTTTTTGAAATGGCCTAGAAGGAGACTAGGAATAACAATGGAAGAATTATTGTTCTGGGGATCTCATGGTGAATACTATTTGTAGGAATTTGGTTTTCATCCGTGTCCAATGATGTAGTATGATTTGTGTAGCTGACTTCCCTTAATGAGATCAGTCTAATTGTTGTAGTCTTATGTTTACTATGGCTTATTTTCATTTTAAAACCTTAATTCACAACTCTATCCAGGAAGTAACAAACTTGCAATGAAAAAAATTCCTTGAAAATACCAATTCTGATTATGAAATCACTGTTGTCAAATGTCTAAGATAATTTGAGATTTTGAATGTTTAGTTGTGACAATGAAATTTCTTAATTTTGATTAATGCCTTTGATTTTGAATGTTTGCAAATATATGAGCTCTTTATATGTATTATTGGTGTGACATTTGTCACTGGGGGGAGACATTAAATACTGTTTCAATTCCTAGTGACGAAAGATTTATGACTGTATTGTTTGTAGTAAGCCCACTTACTGTAATTATATGCTCCTGTCTCCTTGGTTACAGCATACAATGCCTGGAGATTCCCGTTCTCGTCTCATCAAGCTGGTCAGTATTTGATCTTGCATACATACTTTATTTGATGGAAACCTTAATTTGTAAATCTTCATATTTTTCGGGTAATCATTATGGTTCTCTTTCCTTTATAATTTATTATTGATTTTAAAATTTTCATTTTTTCAGGCAAGATGGCTTGTGGAATCTGAAATGGTTCCAGTCAGGCTACTTCAAGAACGTTGTGAGGTTGGCTCCACCCATCATATGTTTTTCCTATTAAATTTAATTACTTCTGTTTAGTTTGTGAGAAAGCTGAGCATAGGCAGAATATTTAATGCATTAGTAACTTAAGTTTCTTGCATTTTGCAAAAATATTTTTTATATATTGTGTATTTGTAGGAAGAATTCTTGGGGGAGGCTGAATTGATCAAAATTAAGGCTCAGGAGTTGAAGGGTAAAGAGGTGAGCTATTAACTTCTTTATATGAATGCTATAATACCAGGGACTTCTGTTTCTTCTGTTTCCTTCTATTATTCCTATTTCTTCTGCTATCTTTTTATTCTTAGACACTCCTAGAAATTTAGTTTTAAAAGATGGGAAAAATTGATACTTTTTTTGGCCAAAGGAAAAGGTGTAAGCTGTTAATCATCACAAAAAGGAGAGGAGGTTAGCAATCTAATATGTATGTGATAGAAAAAAGTGTTAAAACTAATGAAGCATCCTTTAAAAAACATCAAAGAAAAAATTGATAGCAAAAAAGAAAGGACTAACTCTCTGCATGACAAAGCAGCTATATTTGTAGTCACACACTCTTGAACAATCATGGGCAGAAAGCATGAGAGATGCTAAAAATGTGATCCTACCTGAAAATAGATTTAAAATCATGGCAACAGTTCCAGATGTATTTTTTCAAATACTACCCATGATATACATGGAATATTATCAACGGTATGTTGTCTTGGAAATTTGCCATCTTTCTTTTCATTAAAGCAAATAACAACCCAACAAGAACTTCTATGTAGTAGGACTAACCCATTATTAAGAACCCCAAAAGATTATTCTAATCGAATTTAGTTGATTTGTATTTCATAAGTAAGTTTTTATGGAGTGCTATATGAAGTCCTCAGTCTGTATCAGTGTAACTAACATGTCAATTATCTGTACATCTATGAATTATCATAAAACAACTGAGTAGAGCATCTAGGAAAAGCCATAAACACAACTTATATATACAGGTGCAAGTAGGGCATCTAATTGCATAAAATGCACCGGCATAGTTGATCTCTCAAGTTTAGAAGGAATAATATTTTCTTCTATTTAAATTATGAGGTCATTAGACCTATATATACATGAGTTTGCTAGTTATTTTAGGAAATATGGACAACTAATTCTAGAGAAACAAATCCCTATGATTGTGGGATTGTTTCTAAATACATAATCCTAATATTAATAGTAAGATACAGCTGTGATACAAAATAAAAATATAATAAGGATAAAATATAAAACTTCCTAAACAGTTTTGACATGATCTTAAGCTTATTTGTATTTGGTACTTTATGTTGCTTGCATCAGACATCAGTAATATGTATCAGCTTGAATTTAAATACAATTCTTATATGTATTTGGTTCATTTGTGCTGTTTTTCAGGTCAGAGTTAATACCCGACTTCTCTATCAGCAAACCAAATTCAACCTTCTCAGAGAAGAGAGTGAGGGCTATGCAAAGCTGGTATAATCATAGTCACCTATGTCTGGAATTGTTAGGATATGCTCTATGAATTATTGATCACTTGTTACAGCCATAATGATTTGGACTGAAGATCATCCATCTTCAACAATTGTTTTTTATTTGTCGCATTGATCCAATTAGATGCTTTTGTATGTTTGATTGAATTTAGTTAATTTTGTAGGTGACTCTTCTTTGCCGGGACTCCGAAGCACCTACACAAAAATCATCCACAGCAACCATTGGCATTATTAAGGTTTTGATGATTTTAAGTACTATGACTACTCCAATATTGTTTTTTCTCCATAATGATGATCATGGTACTGATTTAGATTACTTCTGCAGTCATTAATTGGCCATTTTGATTTGGATCCAAATCGTGTTTTTGATATTGTAAGTTGGATGTTTTTAGTTGATTTCTTTTTATTAATTCACATTCCTATCTATGTTTCATTTCATGTTTTATCTAGGGACTGATGTATATTTTGCTCAGGTCCTAGAGTGTTTTGAACTGCAGCCTGATGATGATGTGTTTATAGAGTTGATTCCTATATTTCCAAAGGTGGACAATTTAAAATCCTATGTGATTCCTATGTTTAGTTTGTGAAATTTAAGGGACAATTTTTTGAATGACGGTCTTTTTCTCTTTTATGCAGTCTCATGCGTCACAGATTCTTGGGTTTAAATTTCAATATTATCAACGCATGGAAGTTGGCAGTTCTGTTCCATTTGGGCTATATAGACTCACAGCCTTGCTGGTGAAGCAAGATTTTATTGATCTTGATAGCATGTAAGATGTGTTACTGCACTGCTTAAAAATCACATATAGCATTCTTGTATAAAAGTAAACACTAACAGTAATTCAATACTGAATCAATTTTTAACTCCATGACTTTTAAGAAGTGGTGACTGCATTCAAGTTTGTATGCAGTTCCAGTCTTGTGATCTTGTAATTGATAAACGATCATTACTTCTGCTTAATGTGTGTTGTGCTATTAATTTTTCTTCAAAAATGGTGATTTATAGAATGGATGCACCATATAATCATGCCAAAGTCTAAGTAAGTGGTAAGTTGTAGTTGGTTCGTTGGAATGTCAAGGCTACCTCTCAAACTGCTAATATTGGTTGGTTGGGATCTTTTGGAGCATTAAGTTTTTTTTAGAGTTTTTAAGTTTATTTGGTTATTTTCTCTATCTCAAGAATGAAGAATACATTTGCTCACCTAGCTGTTGTGATTGTTTGATACTTTCTCTGTTCATGCATACTGTTACAGTTTATAATTCAGGTTCGTATTTCTTTTGTTTAGGAATGGAGATGTTAGTATTTGGATATTTAGGAATGGGAGAACTAAGCTTGTTGTTTTGGAACTAACTCATGCTTTAATTAAGCTTATTTGTTTGAATTACCTTTAATCTACTGTGATTATGCAACTGGCATCTGGAGCAGAGTTACATCATGCAATGTTGTAGAATTTTTCTAACTCTCATTTTGATTACAGTTACGCTCATCTACTTCCCAGAGATGATGAGGCATTTGAGCATTACAATACTTTCTCTTCCAAGCGACTTGATGAGGTATTCACGCCTTTATTGAATAGACGGTTACCTTTATTTACTTGAATTTTATTGGATGCAAAATGTTTCTTCTTAGGTAGGAAGAAAGAAAATAAAGTATATCTGGCTCAAGAGTAAGAAATTTGTTCTATAAGGAAAAATGGAAGGGAAATGAGCCAAAATGTCTCAAGATTTAAACAAGGCTGTCTAGTTTCCTATATGCTTCTGATTCAGAACACTATTTTTCTGTGTTGCTTCATCTTAATTAAACTACTTGGGTTGGTATGTGAAGAAAATTAGTTTCACAAGCATGTTTCAACCTCTAGCTCAAGTTTTAATTTCGTAGCTTGAATTGAAACATGTCAGTGTTAGTGTCGTTCTTGCATAATATCAAAATATACATGGGTTTTTTTCTTATCCTATCATCTGTTGTTTTCTTATTTAGTTTCAACTAGCTTGATTTTTATAAGGTTGTCAATGTTAACCACAGGCTAATAAGATTGGAAGAATAAACCTTGCTGCAACTGGAAAAGATCTAATGGATGATGAGAAACAGGGGGATGTCAGTATAGATCTCTTTGCTGCCTTAGACCTTGAAACAGAAGCAACTGAAGAGCGAACAACTGAGCTTCAAAGCAGTCAGACTCTGGGCTTGCTTACTGGCTTTCTTTCGGTGGATGACTGGTATGCTTGATTTATACATCTACTATAGCGTGTGATGGCAAAGACTCTTGTTATTACAAGTTATCTTGTTTTTTCTCCTTTAATTTGCTTTGTTTATTGGTGTCTTCATAATGGATCAACTTCCACATTCTATCATAGTGATTAATGATAAAACTGCTTTGTATGGAATGCAACAGCATGCTGAATATATTAGTCTATAGTTGGACAACGAAAACAATGGAATTTCTTATTGATGAAATTTGGTTCCATTGTGTGGTTGAGATATTTATCATTCTTCCATAGAATCACCTATTTATCAGTATGTTTTCTTACATGGTGACTTGGTCAACATCAGGTACAGTTATTGAGATATATGACAGCTCTCAGATTATATATGACAGCTCTCAGATTTTATGGCTTTTGCTGAATTTTTTATTCCTCTAGTCCAAATATATTGATTTATGGATCAATTACTTCATTATTTTTTGTACAGTATACTTGTGTTCACAGGATTGCTTTCTGACATATATGTTTTTGAAATTTTCTGCTTTTCCCCTCCCTAGGTATCATGCACATCTATTATTTGAACGTCTTTCAGCACTCAATGCTGTGGAACATATTCAAATATGTGACAGTTTGTTTAGGTAAAGCTGATACTATTTCTCTCTCCCTTTCACTTGACATTAGCACAAAAAACTTATATTTTGGTACATTTTTGGGTTTGTGTTTCCCATTTTCGTTGAAGATATTTCTTAGAAAGTAAACTTTAAGTCTAACTCAAAAACCTCACAAAAACGGCTTGTAAGGTGAGATTTGCACTCACTTATATATTACAATTGAACCTTATTTGTAGTTAATGTAAGATCTTTGCCATCCCCCATCATGCCTAGGACTGGACATCTTGAGCGTGAAACTAGCTATTTGTCGGTTATCTGATAGCTGTCCAACCTTTGATAGGATAGGTTTTGATACCATCTCATTAATGGATTTTAAGCCTAATTCAACCTCCAAAACCGGATTGTAAGGTCAGGTTTGCACCCATTATATACTATAATTTGGTCTTATGTCTAGTCAATATCGGATTTCCAACAATACTGGTAATAAAGTGTTCTTTTGGGATATTGCATTTTCTAAAACATGTGAACCCAGATTAGGATGTTATTTTTAATAGAGATTGGAAGTCTATAAGAGGGTCTGAAAGAACAAAGCTATATATCCCAAAAATCTCACCCTTGCTGTCTGCCTCTGTATATTAGAAACTTAAACTACATTGTCGAAATTGTGATCCTACTTAGGATCAGAAGTGTAGAAGAAACAAAATTATTGGGATGATAACATGAATAGTAATCTGATACTAAGTACAAAATTATACTTAGAACACACATGGATATAAAGTAACATACTACAAATTAATCATTAAATTTCAATCAACACTTAAAGCGTAAAAGATGATTGATTCAAACTCCAAGCGAATTGGGTACCAAGTGTCACAAACAACTTCCCATTTTTCGGATAGAAATTAATCAAGTTTCAATGGTAAGTGAGAGAGTACGGGATAATTACATGACTTTGGAGTAGGAAAAGAACCACAACTTAGGTATGGCCTTGTGTGAAGTCCACAATCTAAACCCAAGAAAGGACACAAAAATGTTAGGAGAGAAAAGATAGAAGTCTGGTACAAGTTGAGTGAGGGCAAATTAGAATTGTGTAATGTGCTGAAAGAGGAATTTTAGGGGAGACCTTTTTGTTTTTTTTTTCCTGCAGTGAGTCATGCGATCCAGATCTGACTTGCCAAACAGCATGAACCCAGTCAGAGAAGATTAGCAATCCTGTGTTTTAGCTAGTGAAATCAACAATCCTACTCTGATCTTGCTCCCACTTTATCCTGCTTAAACTTGTTGAACCGTTTGTATGATCCTATGAGTAAATGCTCAATCTTTACAACCTTGGCAAAACTTACTTGAACCTGCTATAAATACACTGCACCTAAGGGAAGCCACAAAATCTATCTTATCCTGGAGTGAGGTCAAATGGGATGGGATGCCCTTTCAGATGTTATATTGCACAAATTATACCATAGAGCTACATCGCACTGCCAACAAAATTTGTCATTACTTCCTTCCAAAGCTTTTTGAATCAGACCATGAGACAGCATGTTTGGAACTGTGTTTAAACCTATATCATTGAGTGTTGGATGTGAAATCTGTCAAGAGTAGCTTCAAGATGGATCCATGTTGAAAACTGACTGGACATTAACCCAAACAGTGTCAAACACACATGACCTGTTCCAAATTTATGTTCAATTTTCATGGGATGGCTAGGTGTTTATGGCATGTGTATGCATTTAGTATGCTGTATTATTAGGCCATACGGGTTTGAATTTTATTGTGGTTTACAATTTTTCTGAATGCTTGTATTTTCTCTTATTTATTATATTGGGATCTTCATCCAGGCTTATTGAGAAGTCCATTTCTTCAAGATGGATCCATGTTGAAAACTGACTGGACATTAACCCAAACAGTGTCAAACACACATGACCTGTTCCAAATTTATGTTCAATTTTCATGGGATGGCTAGGTGTTTATGGCATGTGTATGCATTTAGTATGCTGTATTATTAGGCCATACGGGTTTGAATTTTATTGTGGTTTACAATTTTTCTGAATGCTTGTATTTTCTCTTATTTATTATATTGGGATCTTCATCCAGGCTTATTGAGAAGTCCATTTCTTCAGCATATGATGTTGTCCGTCAGTCACATCTTCAAAATCCTGGATCATCATCAGGAGGCGCTGATGTTATGGATGTTGATAACTCTTCAGGATGCAATTCTTTCATAGATCTTCCTAAGGAACTTTTTCAGATGCTTTCTTGTACTGGACCTTATCTCTACCGTGATACTGTATTGTTGCAGAAGGTGTATTAAGTTGTTTTGTTAGTTTGTTAACTTAGTTCTCCTTGCTATGTTTTTAATGCTGAAATAACTTCTCCTTCTCCATTTTTTCTTGCAAATATGAGTAGGTTTGTAGGGTCTTGAGAGGTTATTACCTTTCTGCTCTTGAGCTTGTAAGTCGTGGCAATGGTGCCTTGAATCCTCAATTACATGTTCCTGGAAACCCTAACCTACATCTTAAGGAGGCAAAGCTAAGGGTAGAGGATGCTTTAGGGGCATGTGTACTACCTTCTCTGCAGTTAATTCCTGCCAATCCAGCTGTTGGCCAGGAAATATGGGAACTAATGAGTCTTCTTCCTTACGAGGTTCTTTTAATTAATGTTTACCCTTTTATGTGTTTTGGTGTTAGCTAAGTTCAGTTGATAAATGCTATGTATTTAGGTGCGATATCGATTGTATGGTGAATGGGAAAAAGATGAAGAGCGCATTCCTATGCTTTTAGCTGCAAGACAAACTGCCAAGGTGTGCAGATCTATACATGTTTGGTACCATCTGCACTAAATGTTGCAAGCTTGATTCTTCATTATTCCTGTTTTCCTTATTCTTTATTTTCAGTTGGACACTAGACGTATTTTGAAACGGCTGGCAAAGGAAAATTTGAAGCAGCTGGGTCGGATGGTTGCAAAATTAGCTCATGCCAGCCCTATGACTGTCCTTCGAACAATTGTTCATCAGGTGCTAATTTATTAGTGCTTTATACTTAGAGATACTAAAAATACCTGACTGCTTTTATTGATTTCCATTATCTCATTTTTAATTTTTTCAAATTATGTGATGTGCAGATTGAGGCTTACAGAGACATGATTACTCCTGTAGTGGATGCATTTAAGTACTTGACTCAGGTGTGCTCCGTCTGTTTTTCTTTTCTTTGTGTTTGCTGAATCCTTTAATTATGCCTTAATCTGTGACCTCATAATAAGCTGTTAGACATGAAACCTATATTCTATTTGTGGTAACTATGTTCCATTTGTGCGTATTTAGAATGTCATGGTGCCCGACTGATGAATTAAATCTTTGAAAATTGATTATGATTCAATTAATTGCATTGTGTTTTTGTACACTCTCATCCAATGTAGATTCAGATTTTTTTTACATGGTCTTACTATCATTTTAAGCCTAGATGCTAAGAAGGTTAGTAGTTTCTTAGGTCATGAAACGGTCTTTGGGAGCATGGTTAGTTGTAGTTTGTTCTTTTTAGAATGTTATTTTTCTAAATAAAATATTTTTTTATTAGGAAACAGGAAAAATTACAATGATCAAAACTGACTGACAGAAGTGACTAAAATGCTCAAAAAACCAACACTCTTATCCTTTTCTGTCACATTCGTTAGAAAATTTCTCAATAACTAGTCACTAGAGTGGCGTATCCATTCTGGTGCAAATTATATTTAGTGACACTTCGCTAGAGGGAATCAGTATCTTACTAGTGTGTTGGGATGGAGGAATCTGGAATCTAGAAGAATAAATTGAGGGATTAGCTTGTAATGTTTTTTATTCATCTTTATTAACATTTTATAAATCGTAATTCTTTCTATTTATAAATAGATGTTAACCCCTCACCTATAAACTGTTATTTCCAAATTTTCATAAGTTGGGACTTTTGTTGTTGTTTGGATGAGTGAAAAAGTGAGTGGAAATAAATAAGTTGAATATTTTTTTTATACAAATTTTAAAAAAATCTAACTGAAAATTTAAGCATTATACTTGTATTTTTTCCTTGACAAATTAAAAAATTATTTCTTGCAACCTCTCATCCATTAAAAAATTATATCTTCATTAACATTTTATAAATCGTAATTCTTTCTATTTATAAATAGATGTTAACCCCTCACCTATAAACTGTTATTTCCAAATTTTCATAAGTTGGGACTTTTGTTGTTGTTGTTTGGATGAGTGAAAAAGTGAGTGGAAATAAATAAGTTGAATATTTTTTTTATACAAATTTTAAAAAAATCTAACTGAAAATTTAAGCATTATACTTGTATTTTTTCCTTGACAAATTAAAAAAATTATTTCCTGCAACCTCTCATCCATGGTAGTCAAAATTGAGACCTCTCATGCATGGATTGTAAGCAGGGAGACCATAACACGAATTAGAATATCCATGAAATTCATATATATGCATGTACACATTATCATATATATGCATCTAAAGTAACATAAATCATTAGATCACTCGAAAGACATAATTGAACTTCGATTCAACATGATAAGAAAAAGGCAACATAATAAAGATATAAATTAGTAAGCCAATAGATGAAATTATATAGTAAGCAGCCCATATTGGTTACAAACACAATAAGCCGATAGCTCCATCCTTGGTACCAAATAGGAATTTCATTCTAGTTACAAAATAGGAAGCCATCTAAAGCAAATAATCGCTCATGAGATCTTCAGTCCCATCAATTTCGATTCAATTTCCTTCATTCAAATCAGTAATGTCCAAATCATCCAGATGTGTAGTTTCTTCCTCTTTAACTTGGATTTGAACCATGTTTTTATCTAAATCCAAGTTGTCTATATCCAACCCTATTCCTTCATTCTTTGCATGCTTACCTTCTGTAATCTACTCATCATCAGATGAATGATCATCAAGATTAATTTGAGCTGGTTTTCTTGTTTAAGCCTATTCCTTCTCTGTGTGGACCTAAACAAATGCAAAGGCAAACATGATAAACAAGTAGTAGACTAGTAATTCTATTCTGTAGATATATTTTAATTTATATTAGCTGACTATCTCAAAGGAACTCCAATTACATTCACATCTGGAGGAGCTACATGTTAAGCTGAATACATGAATGACACTATTTTGTAGTTTTGGATGATCATCATCATAAGACTCCCACCAATCTGCTGGAGTCTTTAAATTAACTGAAAATGGGACAATAAACTATTTATCTTGTTTTTTGAAATCTTGAATTTGAACATCAATCAAAGTTTGTTCATCTTGATCCTTCATCATCCTTGTTGGATTTTCCATTAGACCTCATTTCACTTCCACATCAGCTTTAAATCCAGGAGAGCATGCAAAAAGCCTATGTAGATGAGTTAGTTTTCTGTTTTAAGTTTCAAAACCATTAACTGAATAAATAAATATATAGATAGTTAGATGCCTTTTGTTGACAGCATTAACAACCTTTTGTATCTTCTGCTTAGCTTGGTCCATTGCTTCATAATTGAATCCCATGAATTTTTTTGATCTGAATCGACCAACCGAAGCACTTTACTTAAAGGCAATGAACCCTTAAAACAAATTATGATATTCCTCAAAAAATTATCCAAAACTGCATCCTCAACCATTTTTCCATCTTTTCTTTATGCAAACCTACTAGACTTCCATTCATTACTAGTAAACAGTGTAATTAAAGGCACCCTAATGTGTGAAGGCTTGTTGTAGAGAAATTAGAGAAGGTTTCAAATAGATATAGGTTGTAATTCTTCTATGTTTTGGAATTGTCTCGTCATGAATTGTGATCTTGTTGCATGCTAGTAAGTATTGTACGATTCATGATGCAAATCGTACGGTAGAATTCTTCTCCCTCGCGATATGAATTGCTGAAACACTTGTTTTTACTCTCGTATCGTATCGCTCTTGTGTAATGCAAAGCCTTCTCAGAATTGCATGAATCGCGATTCTGGTTTGTATCGCTCTCTGATTTGCAATAAATTTGCATTTGGGTTTTACTGTGAACCGGGTCTAGTCATGCAACCCAGTTTGGTAAAAATCCTAAATTTAGTTTCTTTTTGACCACAAACTGAACAAGAATAAGTTGTAGGAGCAGGACCTGCAGAACAGAGGGAAGAAAAACCAATAGCACAAACTGAGTGAAACCGCGAATAAAAAATACCATAAACCTCTGTGCTTCTCCAACCATTAGCACAAACTAATTGAAATGAAAGAGCAGACTTGCGAAACAGTGGACATATGTCCTGGAAACTTAAATGCCAAGACCAATATAAAAGGAAGTTCCATAGTATGAGATGAGGAAGAAGGTGAAGAACTTTTAAAAGAAGATGAAGATGTGGATCTTGGAGTGGAAGAGGATGAAATATAATTTTTGTTTTTGTTTTTGATGTTGTTTAGTATGTATTAGCAACTACCGTAGTCTGCAGTAATTATGCAGTAGCAGCAGCAACAACACATTTTTTCAATGGCTATAATGCAAAATTTGTTTAGTGGCATAAGACCATTGTTATAAGAATCTTATGCAGCAACCATGCTGTTTTTTTGAAGGTTGTGTTGCTGAAATTGTGTAGTAGATACACATAGATACAATACAACCACTCTTTTTGACTAGGTTGATTTGTTATTAATTGTATCTCTGCATGTTTTTATATCTTATAAATAAGTATATGCTACATTTTTTAATTTGTATCACAATTCAACTACTATGCTTGGTTAGATAAGGTTTTTGTGCATTCAGTATTTTCTACAGTCTGAAGTTGTTTTGACATTGGAAGATAGTTTTCAACATCGAACCTTATTTACTTTTTTCTTTTAACAGCTCGAGTATGATATATTGGAATATGTTGTGATTGAACGATTAGCACTTGGTGGACGTGATAAGTTAAAGGACGACGGCCTTAATTTGTCAGATTGGCTTCAATCTCTAGCCTCGTTTTGGGGCCATCTGTAAGTTATTTGTTTCCTGGCCACTTTGATTATAGAATATTGAAATTTGTGGTTTGGTTTATCGTTTTCTTCACATATTGTCCTGTGTATCTGGATAATTAAAGGAAATACATATGATCCTTCTCGAGTTGGCTATGTTGTTGCCTTGTGCATATTATTCTGCTGATTAGATCATCTTTTAATACCAACGTGTTGTCTTTGCAACAAATTTAGGCTGTCTACAATCTGTAGGTGATTGTTTCTTTCCCTTCCGGTTTATGCAAACTCTTATTTCATTAGAATTATGTATGTTGCTTAAGTAATAATGTTGATAATAACATTTATTAGTCATATTTATACATTTATGTCTTCCTATAGAATTTAGATATATGCGGGATGCCTTGTATCAAATTCCAGGTTGCAGATCAACCTTAGCAAATGCCGGATTACTGGACATAGCAGCATTTTTATGTCCCTGAGTGGTAATGTCAGATCAAATTCAAACCATTTGGCTTGCTAGTTGGTGGGCATGCACAGACAGCTGTATGGTTCAATTTCTGGTATCTGCTGACAGATTTTTTCAGAATTGTTATCTGTTGGTTGAAAGGGGTGGACATTCTGTGTTGTGGTTCATCTGTCACGTATAATTTTGTAAAGGAGATTGAAAAGATTAAGAAGGGTCATTTAGGATATAGAGGTGACATGTGAGCTGCTGTCACTGTACCATGATTGATGGAGAATTATTTCATTTGAATGAAGTAGTTCATTAAGTTGGATATCTTGGAATGGTCCGAACTGTTGCCATGTACAATTAGTTGATGGAGATGAAGCAATGGGTACTTACAAAATGCAAGGACATCAGTTGGAAGTGTTCGAGTTTTTATTATGTGAAGGATGGGGTGTGGTGTATGTATGATGTGTGGTGCTCAATGGTTTTTTTTATCACTTCTAATGTCAAATGACGGGATGATCAGTTTAGTTGCATTTAAGGGGTATTATGTGAAGGAGAGGGCTGGTGTTTGTAACTATACAAATTCATAAGTTGTTTGCCATGTATGTAACTGTTTACTGTGCGGTTGCTATGTGATGACTGGTCATTCTTGCTAACATCCTACTATTGGACATGAATGGTTGGTCTTGGGGCTGATAACATGTAGGTTTGGATCCTTCTGTTATGATGAGACTTCGGTTGTATTAGCATTCTTCTAAGTTGTCCTCTCTATTTGTTTACTTTCCTCTTGTGATGCAAATGGTGATGACAAGATATCAAGGAAACCATTTACTCTTGTGGAAACTGTTCACTGCATATCTACAAATGAACCTAATGGACGACTAATATTGATAGATAGTGTATTCTTTCTTCAAATAAGAGGATGACGGAAATACACCAGTAGTTTACTTGATTGGTCAACAATAGTCCATTACGTCATGGTTTCATTATTGTGTTGTCTGTATAGCACTGAGATGCCAATCTTCTGATGAACGGGTAGCATAACATTTCTAATATCTGGTGTCACTTTGCCATATACCTCAATAATGAAGAAAAATATGCTTGTGGCTGCACTTTTTTTGCTGAGCATACCTGTTAAATCCTGACGAACTTTGGGTGCCAATATTCTGCTAAGAATTTGTTTTTGCCTTGGAGGGATGGGTATTGAAATACCTGGAGCAGTTTGGTTTGGTTGTCTTCTTTCTCTCTCTACAGTGTTCTCTTTTGTTGTATATAATATTGAGTGTGTAATAACATAACAAAGAATTTGTGTGGTTATTTTCTGTATTCTTCTGTTTGGTAATATTAAAGTAAAAGAGAGAGTAGGGTAAATCTCTTGTGTATATTGAACACATAAGGTTATGTTTATATAGGAAAAGAAACATATGGGCAAAGCCCATTACATAAATATGAAATATGTAACAATATCTATAATATCTAATAATATCTAACAGGTAAATTTAAGTATTTATGTAATGGGCCTTTAAAAGGTGCCTTGATTATATAATTGGTTTGCCTCTGAGCTGTTTCTGTTACCTACTGAGAACGAACAACACTTGGAAATTGGAGGAGTGGTCTCCTAAGTAAATAACTTGGCAACATATGTTTCAATTTAAAATAATAATTAAATTATTTAATTAGTAGCATACAAAAAACAAGAAAACATATAAATCTATCGGTTGTTAAATAATGTGAACAAGTGTTGGATCTAATTATGATAATGTCTTGAGTGAATGTCATAGGTTATGTCGTTGAGTCCATTCCTTTTTTGTGGGTGATATGAAAACCTGATTTCCTTGCTACAGGGTTCAGCAATGTCATCGGATAATTTTGTGAATTGTCTGGACATGTGTGGAATTTAATATATACCGAGTTGCGAGGGTTTTCACTAAACATTCAAATTTATGAAATTGTGCATTCATTTTCTTGCCATTTTGCTTTAAATTATTTTCAGTTGATGTTCGTGTTAACTTTTAATAGTTAGTTTGGCTTTGATTGCTCTTGTTTTTATTATTGCCTGCTTATGTTCTATATTGAGTTGTATCTATGTGATTACTGCTTGAACAATTTTCTATGAATGCTTTCATATGCTCAATTCATCTGTTCCTTATAGGTGTAAGAAGTACCCATCAATGGAATTACGGGGCCTTTTCCAGTATCTTGTGAATCAGTTAAAAAAGGGGCAAGGAATTGAGCTTGTTCTACTGCAGGTGTTTCTTCTTTGTCTGTTTTTATAGTAATGATAATCTGTGTTATGGCTCTCACGAAAAATCAAATGTTGCTACTAGTAAATACTTTTGTTGGTTTTGATAGGAGCTTATTCAACAAATGGCAAATGTCCAGTACACAGAGAACTTGACCGAGGAACAGCTTGATGCAATGGCAGGGAGTGACACTCTCAGATATCAAGCAACTTCTTTTGGTGTAACTCGGAATAATAAGGTACAGAAAACTATGTCTTGGAAGATTAGCAAGACATTAATGATAGTGCTGTTTGGATGGATTGAAATTCTACTCCAGGTGTGATAAGTGTGGTAAATGTAAATTTCCTCTGTTGATTTGCATTGGCCTAGTTGTTTGCTGTACTGATCAGACTGGTTAATTAACCCTCATCAGATTTTGTTTTGGTTTTTGGAAAATTTTCACACATTTACTGAATGAAAATTATTTGATTTGTCCATGATAATTGGGATTATAGATTTAACTACCTGAAGTAGGTAAGTAGAACTAGTTGGAGGATCTCTTTTCATTATTTTGCTGTAAAGAAAGCAAAGTAGTGCACTATTTTATTTAAAAGCATGCTTATCATCTCTTTTCATTATTTTGCTGTAATGAAAGCTAAACCAGTGCAACTACTCTTGTTTGAATATTTTTTCTGTTGCATTGTTTTTGCTTTCATTGCAACAAAATATTGAAAAGTCAACTAATAAGTGCTTTATTTTGCTGCAAACTAAAGAAATTTCTATTGTTAATTAATTTTAGTTACTAATGATTTATAAGCTTCCACATCTGACTTGGGGTTGTCGTGGTAAGTTACTTGAGTTATCTGCTAATAAGTGCAGGCATTGATAAAGTCAACTAGCAGACTTAGGGACGCATTACTTCCAAAAGATGAACCAAAGTTGGCAATCCCCCTGTTACTTCTTCTTGCTCAGCATCGTTCTCTGTAAGCTTGTAAACTTAAAAATGTTATAATTGTCTTATGAAGATTCTATTCTCAAAATTTAATGTTTTTGCAGAGCTGTTGTAAATGCAGATGCACCCTACATTAAGATGGTTAGTGAGCAGTTCGATAGATGTCATGGAACTCTCCTTCAATATGTGGAATTTCTTGGCAGTGCAATCACACCATCATCAAATTATGGCATCCTTATTCCCTCGCTCAATGACCTGGTCCACCTTTACCACCTGGACCCTGAGGTTTTTGTTTCCCCTCTACCTCTATTTTATTATGAACTTCCTAAATGTTCTAATGATAGTTGCTACACTTTTATCTGTTGTTTTCTCCTGGTTTTCTCTTTATCTGCATCACTTATGCTACATCATTCTTCGCTTGAATTTGTATTTAATGCCATTCTTTCCCCCTGGACTAGGTTGCTTTCTTGATATATCGTCCTGTAATGAGGCTTTTCAAGTCTCAGAGAAATCCTGATGTTTGCTGGCCCTTGGATGATAAACATGCTGCAAGTGATGCATCTTCTAACTTTGAATCTGATCCTCTGGATGATTCTGGTAGTATGGTTCTAAATTTTGGCTCTGCTCAAAATCCTATAAGGTTATTATAACCCTAACCTTTTTCACCAGAACAGGTTTTAGATGCCATTCCAGTTGATAGACTTAAATATGAAAATGTAAATTATTCTCTGTTTCTGATATGCGATAACATGTGCAAAGTTTATTTCCTTTATGTTGTGGATTAATATTTACCATTTTATTACTGTATCCAGTTGGTCGTATCTTCTTGATACTGTTAAAACCATGTTGCCTCCAAAAGCATGGAATAGCTTATCTCCCGATCTTTATGCAACATTTTGGGGTCTTACATTATATGATCTGTATGTCCCAAAAAATCGATATGAGTCAGAAATAGCCAAGCTGCATGCAAATCTTAAATCTTTGGAGGAGCTTTCTGATAATTCAAGCTCAGCAATTACAAAGAGGAAGAAAGAAAAGGAAAGAATTCAAGAATCACTTGATCGTCTGATTAGTGAACTGCATAAACATGAGGAGAATGTTGCATCTGTTCATAGTCGTCTTTCTCGTGAAAAAGACAGATGGTTAAGTTCCTGTCCTGACACCTTGAAGATCAACATGGAGTTTCTTCAGCGCTGTATTTTTCCACGCTGTACTTTCAGTATGCCAGATGCTGTTTATTGTGCTATGTTTGTCCACACACTTCATTCCCTTGGAACCCCCTTTTTCAACACAGTCAATCACATAGATGTTTTGATTTGTAAGACCCTACAACCTATGATATGCTGCTGCACTGAATATGAGGCAGGCAGGCTTGGTAGGTTTCTGTATGAGACTTTGAAGATTGCTTACTATTGGAAGGTAATGTGTTTTTATTTGCAAATTTATTTTTATAATATATTTTTAAGGAGTTCATCTTTTTTAATGTTCACTATTTTTAATTCCTTCTTTTCCAGAGTGATGAATCTATTTATGAACGTGAGTGTGGAAACATGCCAGGCTTTGCCGTTTACTATAGATATCCAAATAGCCAACGAGTTACATACGGGCAGTTCATTAAGGTAGGTTCTAGTCTGTACCGGTTTTAACTGCTGGGAATCTCTTTGGCTATGTTAAGTACATCTAATTGCTTTTGCTATCAATTTCAACTTGCTTATCACCTGCTCATTACAAGGTAGAAATAATTAAAAATATAAAATATAATTAGAAAGTCATTTTAATTGTGACACTCTGAGCCCACTTTAGTTGCAACCTCGAGCAATGATTTAATCCTACCTCAATTACAGACATGACTTAAATGGAGCTTATTTATAAAGCTTGGACAGTCCTCACCTTGTGAGGTTGAGTAATGTCCTAAGACAATTTTTCTAAGAAATGTTAAATTATATAATTTTTAAAATTTAATGCTGTAGATGTTATAATAAAAAAAATGCAATATGAACCATTATATATAAGTAACAAACAAAAACTATGAAATTACCTTTAATACAACTAACAAACAAGACTATAAGTATTGATTACTCTGAAATGAATACTATATGAATATATAGCTTCATTACCTTTAATTATTCAAATTTTGATGTTTTTAGTTGTGTATTGAAATCATTTTCATCCTGTGAAAGAGTTCAGCCTCAATTAATTATATACAATCCAAAAATTACCTTGTCATTGATATGCTATATAATATTTCTGTTTAACGTATTACCTTGCTGATATTTATATAAGCTTTTGACATAAAAAATGTAATTATATTATTAATTAAACACCTTTATATAAAATTAAGTACTATCCAAATATTCTTTCATTTTAAAGTTGGAATAATGAAATTGACGATAATTAGAGTATTAATAACAGATCATATCATGTATTTGAAGAATGTTATGTCATGATATTTTTGTAAAACATTCATCATTTATGCATATAATATTTATTATTTTATTTAATTTTTTTTTTCTCAAAGCATTGCTAAAAGGACTCCAGAAAACGAATTCAGATAATTTATATTTATGTTTCACAAATGTAAAAATTGTATTAGTAATTTTTACAAGACATTCTTAAATTGTCTTTACACTTTTGCTATACAAATAAAACAATAAATTATGAATTCTCACTTCTCATGTTTTGAATTGTATTTTGTGAAAAAAAATAAAATAAATTCTGACAGGTAAGTATGTAGTAAAAGAATGAAAGAGATTAAATGTAACTACTATACTTGTCATGATAATACAAGAGGCATTAATGATATTCTAAGAAAACATTAATGATGCAATTCATTTATCAAAATAAGAGCCATTTTTATTATAATTCTATCAAAATTAAAAGTGAAATTGCAATAGAATATGTATAAAAAGCAATTAAAAAAAGGTTGTTTGTTTACGATGGGTTTAAGATCATGGGAATTAAAAGGTTGGTGAATGAAGGGTAAAAGAGGTAAAAAAAATGTGTACACGAAAAACAGTAACAAAATTCAATCCCCGATATTAATTGTTGTAGATCATATAGATTATTTTTTCTTTGGCTTTACTTTATTTATTCCTGATCTATTGTTAGTCTACGGAATGTTAAAGGATCCATTTTGTATTTGCTTTTTGGCTGATAGGTACACTGGAAGTGGAGTCAGAGAATCACACGTTTACTAATTCAGTGTCTGGAATCTAGCGAGTACATGGAAATTAGGAATGCTCTCATAATGTTGACAAAAATTTCTAGTGTTTTCCCTGTTACCCGGAAGAGTGGGATAAACCTTGAGAAGCGAGTAAGTTATCCTTATTGTAAGCTTTGCTTCTACTAGTAATTTAAAATATTACATTCAAGTCATTTCATCTTCCATGCAGGTAGCTAAGATTAAAAGTGATGAAAGAGAGGATCTTAAGGTGTTGGCAACTGGTGTTGCAGCAGCATTGGCTGCTAGGAAGGTATGTGTGTCACTAAAGGTTTACCTGTATTTTGTTTCAACATACTAATTCTAACTCATTTTTCAGCCTTCTTGGGTTACTGATGAAGAATTTGGTATGGGTTATCTTGAGTTGAAACCTGCACCATCTGGGACTAAATCTTCAGCTGGAAATCCCTCAACTGTACATAGTGGGATGAATCTCAATGTTTCACAAACTGAATCTGCCAGTGGAAAACATGTGGACTCTGGAAACACAGTCAAAGATCAGGTAATAAGAACAAAAACTACCGATGGCAAGTCTGAAAGAACGGAAAGCATGACTGCGACAAAATCTGATTCTGGCCATACAAAAGTCAAGACCGGCGCAATGGTAAATGGATTTGATGGCCAAACATCCTCGATCTCATCTTCTATACAATCTGGGATGTCAAAATCTATGGAAAACTCAAAGCAAGTGGAAGAATTGATAAATAGAGCATCAGATGATCATGGAACAAGAACTGCTGAGGTAGCATTTAATATTTCGGCTTTAATAGTTAGTGGCAAGGTTTCGTGAATGGATTTTGGGTATAAAAGTATAATACTGTTGGGTTGAAGAATAAGAATTAGAACCGAAGTTGAATGTTAGGATTGATTGGTTCTAGGGCAAAATCGTGCAATAGTCAATGAGAATATTGTTTTGCATGAAAATCAGGCCTGAAAGTGATAAGAAACCCTATGGTCATAAAGACTTGATCGATATAGCCCCATTTTTTATTATGATAAGAAATTAAGAACTGAAGATTATTGTTCAATAAAGTAGTCAATCATTTGCTGTGCCTAATTGTTTTAAAAAATCAGTTTCTGAAATTATATATGATAATACAGGATACCAATGTATCTTTTCTCTTAAATTATTAAGTTTACCATTTTTATATTTTATCCAGAATAATTTGGCTCTCATGTTTTCAGTCAAGAGCTTCAGCAAAGCGTTCAGTGCCTACTGGTTCACTTTCAAAACTATCAAAACAAGACCCTTTAAAAGAAGATAGTAGGTCTGGAAAACCTGTTGCTAGAACTTCAGGTTCCTTGAGTAGTGACAAGGATCTACACAGTGGAACTACCAATGTAACTTCTTCAGTCAGTGCTAATGGTAACACCATTACTGGTTCTACTAAAGGTTCAAATGCACCAGTAAGGATTTCATTGGATGGTCCTGGTAACGAGTCAAAGGCCGAGGTTGTAGTTTCCAAGTCTTCTGATATTAGGGCATCTGTGGTGAAGGATGATGGAAATGATACTGCTGATTTAACTAGAGGATCCTCTTCACGCGTAGTTCATTCCCCCAGGCATGAAAACACAGGAGTTACTTCAAAATCTAATGAAAAAGTTCAGAAGAGAGCCAGTTCTGCTGAAGAACCAGACAGACTAGGTAAACGACGGAAAGGAGATGTTGAGCTAAGAGATTTTGAAAGTGAAGTTCGATTCTCTGATAGAGATAAGTTGATGGATCCTCGCTTTGCTGATGACAAATTGGGACCAGAGGAACATGGTCTGTACAGAGCAGGTGATAAGTCACTGGAACGTCCAAAAGACAAGGGCAATGAAAGATATGAGAGGGACCACAGGGAAAGATTAGACCGCGTAGACAAGTCTCGGGGTGATGACTCTGTAGTTGAAAAACCTAGGGATAGGTCAATTGAAAGATATGGAAGAGAACGATCTGTTGAGAGAATGCAAGAGAGGGGTAGTGAGAGGAGTTTTAATAGACCCCCTGAGAAAGCTAAGGATGAAAGAAGCAAGGATGATAGGAACAAATTACGTTACAGTGATGCATCAGTAGAAAAATCTCATGCTGATGATCGCTTCCATGGTCAAAGCTTGCCTCCACCGCCCCCTTTACCTCCTAATATGGTTCCTCAATCCGTAGGAGCTGGTAGGCGTGATGAAGATGCTGATAGGAGGTATGGAGCAACGAGGCACTCTCAAAGACTTTCTCCAAGGCATGAAGAAAAGGAACGGAGACGATCGGAAGAGACTGTGGTTTCTCAGGATGATGCCAAACGCAGAAAAGAAGATGATTTTCGAGAACGAAAACGTGAAGAGATTAAGGTATGAATAAATATTGGGTATCAATTCTCACTCTACATTATCTGCTACTAAAGAAGTACGAATATGTACTTTGTGACTTATACATATTATAGCCCTATGGATTAGTGTAAACGTTATAATAGTTGTTAGTCAATTTGATAACAAATGACTAACTGCTGTATTTTTAACAATCGCGGGTTTCTATGAAGAACTTCCGATTTCTCTGTTGAAGACGGAATGGGTAATATATTAATTATCACTTGTAGCTGAAAATGAGTGAAACATATGAAAAAATTACTCATTTTGAAAGAAATTATGATGGTTTTATTGTTACAGTTTTAACAGGGCTAATTATTGCAGAAAAATAGAATATCAGAATGTAAGATTTCTTCCAATTGTTTGTTTTTCTTTTTATACTATTTCAGTATTCCACTTAAATTTCTTGCAATTGCAGGTTTTTGCCTTTTCCATTTGGCTTGATATTTTACTAGGTGGTACTAGATTGTGCTTTTCAACATCTATTAGCCTCTTTTGGTGTTTGGATAGACTGGATAAATGACACAGATGGTTAGCCGATTTATTTTCTTATGATGTTAAATAGTCTTTCTGATCTCTAATGCAGGTTGAAGAGAGGGAGAGAGAAAGAGAGAAAGCAAATGTTCTGAAGGAAGATTTGGATTTAAATGCCGCATCCAAGAGGCGGAAACTTAAGAGGGAGCATCTATCAACTGGTGAACCTGGGGAGTACTCACCTGTAGCTCCTCCACCTCCTCCCACTGGTATTGGTATGCCATTGGGGTATGATGGAAGGGACAGGGGAGACAGAAAGGGACCCGTCATCCAGCATCCAAACTACATAGATGAACCAAATATCAGGATTCACGGTAAAGAGGTGGCCAGCAAGTTGAATCGCCGTGATTCAGATCCGTATCCTTCACCTCACGATATACGCACTTATTATTTTAAGTCATGATTACTTGTCTATCAATATGTCTTTTGGTGGGGGGCAACACTAGACTGTTTACTTATGTGCGCTTCATTTGCATGTATTTTGTCCACTACGTTTTACATCCTTCACTTAAGGAATCGTTTTTAAACTTGCATGATATTTTATTATTTATGCATGTTTGAATTGCTTGATGTTCATTCACATTTTCTTAGAAAAGGAGAGCTAATTTGAAATCTTAGAAAAGGATGTCGTGTTTCCATTATATTTGTTCAGTGCTGTGACCTTAATTGAGTATTAGCTTGTATGATCGTGAATGGGATGATGAGAAGAGACAAAGAGCTGATCAAAAGCGAAGGCACCGGAAGTAGAAAATCAAAACTAAACTTTTTTGAGAGTTGTTTCATTTCATGCACGTGCTATAATGCTAACTTTGTGCGTCAGTTGAGGTGGTGGTTTACAACACTTTTAACTGTCAGCCCTCTAACTTTTATGGTAACTTTTGCCAGATTTCAGCAGAGTTGGAATTATTTAGTCTTTCAAAAGTGAGCATGAAGAAGTTATGAATTCTCTTATAGACTTGTATATAGTGTTTGTATATTCTGGATAGCCGGTGGTCAAATGTACTTCTGAAGATGTGATTATTTCTTTTGAACCTTCATTTACATCAATAGACAAACCTAGGAAACATAGATGTTGTAGACTTGGTGCAACTGTTTGGTGGTCGTTCATGAAGAGGGTTCGTCTGCATTTCAATTGTTGGACCCCAATACTGGAAGTTATACTTGCGGATGGGATCAAGCTCGTGTACTTGTTTGGTTATTAAAACCAACCTTCGGAAATTTAGCCTCTTAACATAATTATTCTGTGAGCAAGTTCTATTGATTTGTTAATATATATTATCTATATTTATGCATTCATATTTGTCAGTAAACCTTATTATCAAATTAAAACTCTCATCAACATTAACCCAACTTGTTTTAATCAATGCCTTAGGCATAATGAATTCATAAATACTACATCTCTACTCAAATTAAAGTTTCCTACGTCAAAGTTATTTTTCGCCCTAATTTCTATAAGTAAATACATGATTATTTCTAGTTATAGACTTTATTCTCTTTACACTTAAATACTACTTTATTTCTAGTTATATACTACAATTAAATACGTGATTTTAGTAGGTTTGCTTGTTGTTCTGACTTAAGGGTCAATCATCGTATCATATCAGAAGTATTATCTCTTTTGGAGTTTAGAATTACATTACAATCTTGTCAGTTTAGAACAATTTTGTCTTTAAAAGGTCTCGGATGATTTTTTAAAATGCTGCATGACAAATCTAAACAAAAGGCAAATCAAAAAATGTAACTGTTATTTTTAATTTCAATGAATACAGACACGAAATACATTGTGGACTTCATGTATTTCCAGGAACAATAATGGTCACTAGAGGGATCAATTATATGGGTCGGAGAATGGGTTGTGAGTAGCAGTAGCAGACTTGTAAACTGCGATATTCCATCTGTCATCTGCATTAAAGCTATGTTGCTCTGTACCAAATCCACCTTCCCATCCCAGCTGATAGATGAAGCTGTACAAATCCCTCTGATAACCATGGTTAAAACTAATAGAGGTTTCCAGAAGTGTCTCCCAGCTAACCTCCTCGTCATCTTCTATTTCTGGTTCAATCAAAGGCTTCTCTTCTTCTGCCTCCAACACTTTTTCTTTGATGTCAACAATATCTCTTCTTTTCTCTACTTGTCTTTCAGTGAAATCCGAAGCAGATTCCACAGATGACGAAGGGCTAGTAACTGAGGACGAAGACTCTGTTAACTGCCACATTCCACTCAGAAAACTCTCCAAAGCCTTGATTTGTATGTATGGAATTGGCTCCACCAAAGGGTACTCGTACAATCCACACACACCCTTTACCTTGCACCATTCATAGAACTCATAAAGCTCATGAGTTTGAACAGCTGCTTTCTTGTACACATTGAAAGCGGCTATGCAGTTCCTATACGGCATCTCAAGTAGATTGTCCAAAACCCCAACTATTTCTTTTCTGAACTTTCTGTAACAGACGAAGCTGTCACGAACTATGAGTTTCATGGCACACTGCACAATAAAACTTCGTGATGCCACCCCTACTGGATAACACTGCATAACCCTATCCATAATGCTCTGTAGCTGCGGTAGCACTTCAAGCACTTCACCCAGTTCCTTCATTTTCTCTTGAAAACTTTCAGTTTCAAACTTGAGTTCCTCTTTCTCATCTTCTTCCTCTCCTTCCATTTTGGTGTCATCCAAAGCAACACAGTTAAGGGCCTCATCCAGAAGGTGTGCATAGGATGCCACAAAGTTTGTGTAAGAAACAGGACAAGAGGAGGAATGATCCTTGAAATGGCAAGGGTGAAGAGAAATCAAGGCATTGGAACGTGTCCACAAGAGTTCACTCCAGAGGGTGCTTTTTCCAGGGACTGAACGAAGCAAACGGTGAAGAAGAATGAGACACTTGAGTGCAACACGCCAGCTGCGAGTGGTTCCAAATCTACGAGTGAAGCTAACTGCGAAGGAGTGGCACGTAGTTGGAGAAGTGGAGAAGAGTTTCAGAAGAAGCTGTATGTAGTTTTCATGCAGAGGCAAGTCATCTGGGGCTGTTGCTTTGATGATGATGATGTTCATGTCAGAGAAGCCACTCACTGCAGCAATCTTTGCATATCTTATGAAGCTGCGTTCTCTTAAAGAAGTGCAAACTTGCCGGAACCGCCTCTGCATTTTATTTTTCTTTATATGCTTTTTGGTGAATGAGATGATGAGAGGTGATGTGGGGTGGAAGAAGAGAAGAGTAAAAGATGATTATGGTGGGATTTGTCTGCAAGGGTGAACCTTAAAAATGGTGTCTCATATGTGCAAAATTAACCTTTTTTGAGTGGGGTTTTGTTCTTTGGTTCTGTCGGGGGCTACAACTACGAGGGAAGTTGTTGTAAACTAATACCTCTGGAAAGAGACAGAAAGCCTGCAAAAATTGCATTACAATTACAACATTTTAAATAAAAAAATGTTTTTTTCACACCCTCAACCTACCCCTAATAAATTTTAATATTTTAATTATTTATAATTTTAAAAATTATTTTAACATTTATATTTTGCTTATTAAAAAGATTTTTTTTTTAAATTATTATAAATATTAATATTTTGTTATGAGTATAATGTGGAGTTGAATGTCAAAATATCATCCCTCTTTTAAATAACATTTTAAGAAAATCAAAGACATTTAAATGTTTAAGTATTTGATATTGTGATTCAATAATATTTTTGATGATTAACACAATTTCCATTTATAATACCATGCAATGAAATTGAGGCTTCTATAATCTAATATGCTAATTGTTATTCCTAAACATTATGGACTTATGTTATTTGTAGATGGTATTTTTTTTATGGTTAAATGACTTTCTTAACATTGTTGAAGTGAAAAAAAAAAATTATAAGGACTTATGTTATTCTTAAACATAGTTTAGCCATTGTTTAGTTAGGATAATTATTTTTTTAGTTAGGATAATTATGTTGATGTGTTCTCGGTCTTGTTGAGTATCTTTCGACAAGATTAGTATTATCGATCTTATTTGATAAATGATACTTTTTAACTATTGGTACTTTTCGACTTGGTCTAGGACTTCTGAACAAGACTAATACTTTTGAATAAGATTCACACTTCTTAGCTTATTCAGTAATTATTGGCAAGATGAGTACTTATTGACAAAAATGATATGTTTCTAGTTATTAATTCTTTTACATTCAATCTAAACCTTCTTCGATTGTGAATTGTGTAGTGAATTGACCCTTGTTTTTTAGTGTATTGCGATGAGTCATGAAAGGAAATTTAATTTTTTTTGTTTAATGCCGTCAAAAACTGTACAATGTATTGGCCTCCAAACTTGAGTAAGTGAAATCTTATGAATAGTATAAAATGATATCAAAGCATCAATTTGCATAATAAATGTTGGTGACATTATGGATGAGAGGTGATGCATGACTGTAATTGTCATATTTATTGCAAAAGTTAAGGAACAAGTCGATAATGATTTTTCCTTGATGGATGGTTATGACTAGGTGGATCCTTAGGTTCATGAGTACTTTTTCAAGTATCACTAATCATTTATGCTTTGTTTGTTTAACAATGTTGGTGTTGTTTGCTTTTGTGACAAAGCACAAAATAGTCCGCTAAGATTTTTTAGGGGTGAGTTACGTCAAGTGGGTGTTCTCAAGCATAGTGGTAGAGTTCATAGTAATTATCATACTGATGTGCATAAATGCTAATGGCATCCTGGACCAAGATGTTGCTTCCTTATATTTTTTTATAAGGTTCACATAGAGTGAATTGTCCTAGACCGAGTTGTCGCATAGGGTGTTGCTTTGTGAAACTTCTTGATATGGTTCACCTAGAGTTAATCATCTTGCAACAAAGTATTAAAATAGTTAATTTGGTGAGGTAGGGGATAAACCAACTTAGTGCGTCTCCCTTCAAAGATGTTGGGAAGATTCGACCTAAAATAACATATCCAAAGGTGTATAAACAAATTTATTTATGTATATCGACGTGTTCATCCGGGTTATTGGTGTCATCATACCTCTCCAAAGTGGTGCTATGCGGATTTCTCAACTCTCAACACATCCATTTCTTCTCTGTTTTTTCTCTTAAAAGTTTATAATTCCTTTCAAAGTTTCAATAATAAAGTTGTTTTTGTCTGTGTGGTTTTCTTATAATTCTTCATGGGAAGGTCTTTCATTACTCATGATATTACACGTGGTAATCATGTGCACTTAAACAAAGCCATTTTCATCCCTATGGTAGGGGGGTCAAAATGTTTTTACAAGGTCGAGATGACCTTTACAAGACCACAAATTCTTTACTCATTAATCTTTGTCTCTATAAGTTTTTGGTTCAAGATTACTTATCGATCTTGGGATATTGATCTCAATCTCAAAGGTGGGGGTGCTTACAAAGATACTCTAATGTGTCAAGTCACTGTATGTAGATGTGGATAATAGTTAATGCAATCATATGATTAATATTAGTATCAATAGTAAATATGTTGAGGTAGTTGTTTATTTATATTATTCTAAGAGTCTTTATTTGAATGAATTTTAGAGACGAGTCAATGTCATTCTTAATATTGGTTAATCATGATAATTAATTTTAGATTGTTGTTATCGTTTAATTAGTCAAATAAATACTATGTATTATTGTGTTTAAGTGTTTTCGATTTTGTTAAGTACTTTTTGAAAAGACTAATACTTTTTAACTTTGTTTGGTACTTAATACTGAGCCACATTGGGTGATACTTTTCAACAAGACTATCACTTATAAACAATTCATTGTCTGGTAGTTTTTGGAAAAACAAGGACTCTTACACTTTTACTTATCATGAAAACTAATATTTCTCAATCTATGGGCAATAATAATATATTTATACTTTATTAATTGATTTAACATTTAGTCTAAATAGTATTAATTTACAAACTAGGTACTAAAATCTTCATTTACAAACTTAATCATCAAGCTATAATATTTGTAAGTTAATTACATTTTTTTTATGGTTTAAATATGCAAGTTGTGAATGTTTTATAAATATAATTAACCATCTTTTTGGTTTGTTAAAATGGATTATTGTTATGCTTACCATGACAAATTTTAAAGAGAAGTTTGGTAGACATTTAAGGAAAAGTTTACTTCAATAAAAAGAAACTATTGACAACCTATTATAATAATATAATAATATTTTAAATTAAATATAATCAAATTATTAATTATTTGAGATGTTAAGTGAATTTTTTTTACGGAAGTGAACCTATATATGTACACCGGAAATCTAATTAACATATAAAGTATAATAATAATAACATTTGTTAATTAGGGGAACAAGTGTTTCTGTATTCACATTTTTATTTTTATTATTATTATATTTATATTTTAAAAAAAAAATGATAAGAAGGATAACTAAATCAAAAAGATAAAAACTATAAAGACGAAAATATGTAAAAAATTGTCAATTCTAAGTTTAATAAACTATTCCACGTTTAAAATTTAAAATTGATAATTGTTTAAAAAAAATAACAATATATTAGTATTAAAAATAAAAAAATATTTTTTAATTAATCATAAGAATAATGAATTATAAGAATAATTAATTATTTAATAAATATTTAAAAAATAAAAAATATTAAAATATTTAAAATAAAATATTAATAAGGATAAAATAGAAATAAATTTCTGTAAAAAGGGGAATTTTTTTTATATATGGATATATATTACATTCTTAGTCTCTTTTTATCAATTTATTTTATAATAAAAAATATATATTTAATTTTTTTATCGAGGGTAAAGTTAAACCAATATGTAAAATATATTAATATCTTTGCACCATTAATGCATATACTATATGATCTATTAATATGTTTTTATTTTATTTTATACTGAGATAAAGCGGAGGGGGGTAATTAGGGTATTTCAACAGCCTCAAAAACCCTAATTGGTGGGTGAATATATAAAGCCCCAAACATTAGAGAATCGTAGTTAGGTTTGCAGAGTGAGGCGCAGTGAGAGAAACCCAAACCCTAATTGCAAACATGGCGCAGGCAGCACCCGCACTTGAGCAAGTCCAATGCTTCGGCCGTAAGAAGACGGCGGTGGCCGTCACCTACTGCAAGCGCGGCCGCGGCCTCATCAAGATCAACGGCTGTCCGATCGAGCTCGTCGAGCCGGAGATCCTCCGCTTCAAGGCCTTCGAGCCCATCCTCCTCCTCGGCCGCCACCGTTTTGCCGGCGTCGACATGCGCATCCGTGTCAAGGGCGGTGGACACACCTCCCAGATTTACGCCATCCGTCAGAGCATCGCCAAGGCCCTCGTCGCTTACTACCAGAAGTACGTCGACGAGCAGTCCAAGAAGGAGATCAAAGACATCCTCGTCAGGTACGACCGCACACTCCTCGTTGCCGATCCCCGTCGCTGCGAGCCCAAGAAGTTCGGTGGTCGCGGTGCTCGCGCAAGATTCCAGAAATCTTATCGTTGAGTTCAACCCCTTTTCCATTTTATTTTTATGTTATCGAAACGTCTTGATAGAACTATCTCTGTTTTATTTGTGTTTTGCTGAGTTTCTTAATCGGATTTTGGATACTCTTATTATATAATGTTTTAGTTAAGTTTAAGTTCTCTTGGTAATTTAAATGTCATTGTTTGAATGCTCTCCTTTATCTTATTATTTTTTCGGATTGAATATATCTTGTTTGCTTATATTTCTGTTTCTATTGCGATGAAGCTCTTCGCTATACGATTTTATTTGGTTCAATCGGTAACGAGGGATTGTGGCTTTGATTTAGGGTTTTGCGTTTTCTCTAATGTTGTTTTCTGTTTTGATTGTTTTGGATTGGGAACGATTTGCGTGCATCGTTGCTTCCGTTATGAACATGCATTATTGTGGTTTGTGATTAACATTTGATATAATTTGGAGCCAATACATAATGCTCCGGTTGGGGATTTTGACAGTGGCATGTTTGTGTTATTTTTTTTGTCATGTTATGGTTTATAAACGTGGGTACTACAAAATGAACGATGAGGTTTTTTTGCTCGAGTTTCTCAAGGAACATGTTTTTCAGTAGCAACATGTTCGCCTCATACCATACCATACCAATCCCACACTTTGTTCATGTGTTGGGAGCTATTTATGCTGTCAATTTTATCTTCTGCATTCAATGGTTTTGATTTTATTTTGGTTTGAAACAAATTGGGTTATAAATTATTTCGGTTTTATTGCAATTTTGGTTTTTAGAATTTGAATTATGGTCACACCATTTCACTTCAAATTTAAAGTTTCTCTACTCATTTTTATTAAACTTTAGTTATTTCATTTCTTTATAATGTGTTCCAAAATTAATTCGTGGGTTCATGTCTCCATTTGTTCCATTCAATTAGATTTAAATTAAATCTTTTGAGTTTGTACAGATGATTGTTTATCTCACCTTTTGGTATTATAATGCTGAAAGTGTTGACAATATTGATTCTAATAATTAATATGAAAATACTATTTTTTGTATTGGAATTCTTCCCTTAAATTAATGAGTTTCGAATTCTGATATCCAATAATGTCATTTTTCTGTAAACCTCTTGTTACTACCTATAAATCCGTTGTGCTGAATTTCAAATTTTTTAATCATCTGCTCCTACAAATTATTCAATATCAATAGTGCTTTAATAATTTAATTGATGGTAGAATTTTGGTATTTACTGTTAGAACCGAATGTAACAATGATTGTGATTTTTTATATTTTGTTAAAAAAACGTGAGCTTTAAAGTAATTGTGTGACCAATCTTGAGAAAAATCTATATTTGAATATAGTTACAAAATTTATGCAAGAGAAATTTAAAATTATAAAAATTCTAAATACAATTTTCAAAACAAAGGTGGTTAGTAAAAATTGAACCTAAAGATGATAGCATTGCAGTCAATTTTAACTATACTATTTTATCAAAAAAAAATTATGGTTGCATTTTAAGTTATTATTAATAATCTGCTTCTGAAAATAAGAAAAATAATGAAAAGAACAAAATGCGTGCATAGACATCATACCAAATGTTGGTACACAACAGTGAAATTACAGAAATTTGTGGACTTTGAATAAGAAATGGAACACCAACTTTTAGTAAAGAAGATTCAAAAGTCATATTTATCACACATAAAAAAATGTATATAATACAAAATATCAAAAGTCATAACGTTGAAAAGAGGAAGGAACTGTTATGAGATGATTAAGATTTATGAAACTGCTAATATGAATGATCTGATAAATTAGTATCGTCTAAGGAGTCATAAAAAAAAGACGAAAAAAACGTGAGAAACTAAAGAAGAACTTGATATACAGATAATGGAAGAACTTGTGGAATTTAAAGAAAAATGGCAAAAAACTAGAAAACGTGTGAAAGGTGAAAAGATGTTAGAATTGATAAAGATAAACTACTAGTTCTTTTATAATTTTAATTTTTTCTGTGATACACAGATCAATGCATTGGTGATATTGAAAAAAAAATACATTAACGATGAAATTATAATTTTTTTTAAAATTATTAAAGTTTATATAGAGAATTTAAATTATTATTATAATATTTCCATTACATCAACAAGGCAGAAATAATAATTTTATATTACCAAGTTAACTGAGTGTGTTAACTTACTGAAAAAATATAAAAATAAAAACTCTTTATTACAGGACGAAAGAGTTAATTAAGAAAAAGAAATTAGTTATTTGGTGGTAATTTGAAAATGGGTAGCGATTCGGGTCAACCGTGAATAGTGGTGCATTGGGAAGAAGGAAATTGGATAGGTATTACTTGAAAATGGGTCGGGTCGGATCGAATGGGTCGGGTCGGGTGGAGTGAAGTTTGTGATGGGTCATGATCTAGTGTGTGTATAAGCTTCTCTTACTCGGAAAGTGAATTAGGGTTTTAGCAGTGGTGGAAGGTTTGTTGAGGACTGAGGAGGGTTTTACAACAGATTCGTCTCTCTCTCTCTCTCTTTTCTGATCCCAATGGCGACCACCGTTCTTCCTCCTCCTCCTCCTCCTCCTGCCGCCGTCGAAACCGTCGTCGATTACTTCAACCTTCCATGTCCAATTCCCTTCGAGGAGCTCCATCGCGAAGCCATGAGTAAGTTCCTTTCTCCGTAATCTTCCGCCACAGTTTTATCTGTACCAGTTTGTAACGTTTTAATGTTTCTTCGTTTTCGACAGTGTCGTTGAAGCCAGATCTTTTTGAGGGCATGCGTTTTGATTTCACCAAGATGCTCAATCAGAAGTTCACTCTCAATCACAGGTTCCTTTACGTGTTTCTTTCTTTCTATTTTTATTTATCTTTTTATGAAATTTAGCTTTGTAAAGGCTATTTTGTTGTTGTGTGATCAGCGTGTTGATGGGACCTACTGAGATTCCCTCTCAGTCTACGGAAACCATTAAGATTCCAACTGCTCAATATGAGTTTGGCTCAACCTTCATTGATCATCCTAGGGTAATTTGGGTTTCTTTCAAATGATCTTTCGTTTTTTTTGTATGGTGCTTTTTCATCGATGATAGTGTTCTGCAGTTGTTGCTCTGGGGGAGGATTTTGACCGATGGGAGGCTTAATGCTAGAGTTAAGTGTGATTTGTCTGAGAATCTCACTTTTAAAGCCAATGCTCAGGTACGCATGTGATCGTTTCAGTTATGAGTAATGCAGCCTGTAATTTTCCTGTGTTTTGCGTCCTTTGTGTTTTGCTACTTCTTTGATTAGTTACCAAATATTCTTTTCAACTCTATTGTGAAAACAAGAGCTTGTACTATTTTCTGATTTCTACTTTCGAGCCGTGGCGCTTGTGACTTATTGGTGCCAGGAAAAGTAAGTAGAAGTGCCTTGGAATTTCCTTTCTATTTATTTGTGAAGTATTTGGTTTATGGGACCCCTTACTCCTCCCCATTCCCATATTTTTTTCTTTTCTTTTTGCCTTCCTTTGTCGCGTTTTCTCACCATAATCTTCTTTCTTGTTTCCATGTACAGCTTACGAATGAGCCACATATGTCTCATGGGATGTTCAACTTTGATTACAAGGTCAACTAGTTTACCATTTCTTGACTAAGTTATTCATTGCTTCCCTTCTCTCCTAGTCATGTTTTTGCATGTTCTTTTCGTTAAATTTTTTCTGTTGATAGACGTTCATTGTGACTGAGTTTCTCAGTAGATGTTCCATATTTTATAACTTCATTATATTACATTTTTCAGGGAAAAGACTATAGGTCACAGTTTCAACTCGGGAATGGAGCCTTACTAGGAGCAAGTTATATTCAGGTATGGGATCTCCATACATTTTGCAGTTTTTTTCAAACAAATAAATTGTGAAGGATTTATTTATACTGGGTAAATACACTGATATGGTTGTTGCTCTATTCTCTTGTTTAAATGAGTATGCAGGTGATATGCCTGCTGGGATAATAAAATTTCAAGTTGCTTAATGAGTTTATTTTTGGGCTTCTCAATTATGTCTTTGTTATCTGTTTCTCTGAATATTAACAACCTTTTGCAAGAAAAATGGCTGGTTCTTTTTTCTTGTGGGAGAGGGGTTGATGAGTGAATCAAGAAAGAGGCTAGGGATGCTTTACTTTATTGAGTGACCCAAGGGTCACTCTCTATCCTAAACAATCCTACAACGAGGAGGTTTATTTTATTAGAAATATTATCATATATTTTGTCATTAAAGTACTCTACAATAGTGAAGAAATATTGGAAATATACTAATGTGCAATTATTATATTATATAACAAGCCCAATATCACATAATACGTAAAAATTTATAAACACGATATTACAAATAAAAAAATTATTAAGTCAATTAATGTTTGTATGTGTATTAAAATTTATGATTAGTGACATCTTCATGCTTCCTTAGTTTTAAATTGCTATTAATATCATCTGAGTTTTAAATGGCACCACAATAGCAGCAGAGCAATCCCTGTCTCCTATTTGGTGTTGCTGTAGTGGGAATTGTGAGATGATAGCTCCACTCCCATGAGTGCTGTTCCTCTTCTCTTGTGCTATTTTATTTGCCATAATTTTGCTTTCTCTTTTTGTTTGTTTTTAGGTTAAATCTTAGTATAATAAAAAATTTCAGAGTAACTATTATCTTGCTAACTAGTTTTTTTGTCTGACGACTCCACACTGCTATTCCAGATTTAAAAACTGATCCCTATTTAATATTTGACAGTTGTGGAAGTTTTTTCCTCTATTTCTTTATTTTAATTGACACGATTGTTGTGTGAGATGCATTTGTTATTGTTATCAGTTTTCTTCCTTGTGGTTTGCATTTATGCAATATTATTGTGTTAGTTTGCTACACTAGGTCTGCTTTAGAGCACTATTCTTCTAACAAATTGCTGAGCCTTACTCTTGTAATTTCCTCAACTGCTTTCTACTTGATGACTGCTACAATTTACTGAAAATATCATCTTTGTGCAGAGTGTGACGCAGCACTTATCATTGGGAGGGGAGGTATTTTGGGCTGGTCAGCATAGGAAGTCTGGTATTGGTTATGCTGCTCGCTACAACACTGAAAAAATGGTATGCTGGTGTAAGACGTAGCCCTGTGTACATTATTGGCTGAGTGCCCCTTGATTTTCCTATTTAAAATTTTCATATTTGTTTACTGGTCCTTATATTTCTATATTGTTATTGGCAAAAATTTCTGCTTGGAACTTTACCCACCCACCACTTTAATTTTAATAGCTAAGCAGCCTGGGTAAAACACTTGTACACATGCACAAAATATTAAGAGTTTATGCTATGTTTTTATTTCTCTACTTGACAACCGTTGGTTATATTAAGTTGTATCTTATTCTATTTTCAGTGGTTCCTTTTCCCTTTTTTATTACTACTGATTCTTTCATTTGCTTACCTACATTTAGGTTGCTACGGGGCAAGTTGCTAGCACTGGAATGGTTCTTCTAAGCTATGTTCAGAAGGTATCTGAGAAGGTGAGTTGATAATCACATTGTATATTTGTGTTGTTTTCAATTCAAAATTCTTATTTTTTATACAAAAATGTTCCTCCCAGGTTTCTCTAGCATCTGAGTTTATGTGTAACTACTTGTCAAGAGATGTCACGGCTAGCTTTGGTTATGACTACATCCTTAGACAGGTAGTTTTCTCTTTCATGAATTCAATCATAAATAGCAATTTCAACGAAATACAGCATGAATGTGATTCCGTGAACATGTGAACCAGTTGGACATTATATTTCAAATTGTTTATAATAGAGTTTTCTTGTTCATCTGTATCCATGCATTGGGAGTAAAACTTGCAGGAATGGAAGGGGTGGAGGAAAAATTGACAATTGACAATTACATCACATCTAGCTACCTTTTTCAACTTTCACTCTCCCTTGCTGTTCACTTCAATTTAACTGCAGACATAATAACATCATCAAAACTTGCAATCTTTATATATGCCTCACATCATTCTCCAATGGTCAGGAGACAAAATTACCACTGGAACAAGTGGCCAGTAGCACTAGGTAGTGCACTAAATGTGAAACTTGGCATATTATAAGTTTACTTTTGATACTATCATTAGTCCATACAATTTTGCATCTTTAAATATTTACTATAGAGTCTAGGCCTAACATTTTTTACATTGTTTTATCATTCCTTGTATATTGTGTTGAGAATTAGTTTTCTGGCTTTGTACTTGTCAACAATTTTGCATCATGAATTTTTATCTGGCAAGACCTGCATACTTGGGCATCTGCTAATTTGACATGTAGCTTGTCTTGAATTATTAGTGTCTTGTACTAGTTCACTTATGGTATTCAGAACATGGCTAATGTTTCATGTTTTAATCACTACAACTATTTGGACTATGTGAAACGCCATTTTCTTTGGCACAAGCAAGGAGGAACGGCATGTTTGTCTTCCTTGGCCAATTTTAATGAGCCCAAAGTTTGTGTATTTTAAGAATTTTAATGGGAGTTTATTGCTATTCTATTTCAAGTTTCAAGAAAAGGAAAAAAGTTTGCAGATGCTTCCCCGCATGAAAGGTGATTAGGATTATACTGACAAAAAAAAGTGTTTCTTACAAGAAATTGTGTGGTTACTAGTGGTTGATTTTGGATTGGTGAGGTCATTACTAGGCTGTCAAGCCATTTAAAGTTCTACTTTTGAACTTCTATAAGGATGATGCATTGGTGAATGATATTATCCACTTTTAAGGTAATCGGGTTTCTTATCTACTTTGCGTTGGTTATTGTAGTGCCGCCTTAGGGGAAAGGTAGATTCGAATGGATGTGTTGCTGCTTTTTTGGAGGAGCGATTAAATATGGGTCTGAATTTTATTCTTTCTGCAGAGGTCAGGGCTTTTTCTGTACTCTTTATTCCACTGCTCTTTATTCATATTTCTGCTTAGGGATGTATGTAGTATGTATGTAATCTAGTTTGGAGGTGATGTTTTATTTAGTTAGTTTCAGATTTTGCATTTTGTCTTGACATGGTTTTCATATGTATTCATTTCAGCTTGACCACAGGAAAAAAGACTACAAATTTGGGTTTGGTTTGACCGTTGGAGAATGAATAAGCGGGACTAGAACTTTGTTTTCATTGTTTTAGCCAGCTTAGCAAGGTTCCTTGCATCTTTTTCCTTGTTGGAGATTTTTCTTTCCAAAAAAGAAAAGAGGAAATATCGTTTGTGTCGGGAAACACTGTTTACAATCCACAAGTAGCTGCAGAATTTTCAGTAGTCATCAATTTATTTGGAACTTGGGCTGAAACAACATTTATTTGGAACTATTGCCCTGTTTTCCCTTGAGGGGGGTTGTAGAGTGAATCAGATTAATGCATATTATGAGATTCAATTTCAATAATGATTCTAGTGCTCGTTTATTATTTATCCATTTCTTATACTTTAGTTTAAATGGCCCGTGCCTTTATGGGCCACTTTTAGGCTAAAGTCATTGCATAATTAAATGATGCATTAAAGATTTAGATCTCTACTACTCCCAAAAAATAGAGTCTTTTTGCTAGGATAAATTATTTGGATAACTGACCATTTTTTTAAGCAAGGTTGATCGACCAAAGTGGTTTGTAAGCAAGGTTGGCCTACAAAAAACATGCTATAATAAAAGTTTATTATTATCCTTTTCCAAAATTTGTTTTAGAAGATTAGAATCCTCATATTGTGTGTCATACCTTATAAGATGCTTAAATATGATACTATTTTAAAGATTTTAACAGTAGCCTATTCTTTAAACAATTTAGTAATAAAATATTATATTTAATTTAAGATAATAGAAATAAATAAAATTTTAAAATAAAATAATAAGGTACATGATTTTTGGACTTATCTTATTGTGTCTCACTATTTTTTATGTCATTCATCCTTGGTAAAGTTATTATACTTTTAAACAACTTTCACAGCTGTGATACTAATATCTTAATTAGGTAAAACGCTAAAAATGTTCTATCTAATTCGTCATTAGAAGTTATTTTTAAAATGGATAAAACAGATTTTTTTTTAAATTGATGGGGTGCAGGAAGAAACACTTTCACCCTCTTTCATTTGTTAATTTTTGACCACTACAAGTAAATTTGGTCATAGAAAGGCTTAATTTTTTATTGTTATGGAATAAAGTCTAATTTTTTCCTGTGATCAATTGTAATCTGCATCCAACAGCCGATTTAGGGTTTTAAAGAAAATGATAAATTTAGAATTTAGGGTTTAGGATGAGTTTGGAATAACATTATATATTTATTATATATTTATTAGTTGTTTGAAGATATGACTTTTAGATTTGAATGATTCTTTATATGAAAGTTGTTATGAATATGGTTGATATTTTTGTTTGTATTTCGGAGAAAAATCTTACAAGATATTTTATCTTACTTTTTAAAAAAAATAAATAAATAACGTGTGTTTATTGAACTATATTTTGAACAATTTTAAATGTTTTCTTTCACATTATACTTATTTGCAATTCATTCAGGGTTTTTGCACTTGTTTTATCCGAATTATTTTGAATGACTATAATAAATTTAGTTCATCCATTTCTATTATGTTTATTCTGTTTTGCATAGTTTCTATAACATACCATTTTTCCTTCCAATTCTTAACCAAATATGAGTTTCTAGAGCCATCATTTTTAGGCTAAATCTAAAAAACGATTTATTCACTTTTTAAATTCTTGTAATTTAGGTGATTGATTTTTATAGAGAAGAGTGGAAGAAGTAACTTTCATTGTCAGTTTAAAATATAACCTAAAGGAGAATTTAAAAATTTGTCAATAGTTTTGAAAAATAGTCAAAAAATAGAAATTAACAATAGATATTGTCGGTGTTTATATTTCAATTTAGTTAAATTCTATTAAAAATATTTAAATAAAATATAAAACTTAAATATAGTCCAATTTGGTTCAACTTTAATTTAATATAGAATTCAAATGTTTATGATTTGATTTGGATTAGCTTTTGAAGTTTTTTCACTATAAAACTGATAAGTATTTAAAATATTCTTATTATGATAATTACAAATATAATGTAATAAAATCTTTAATATTTTTAATTGTGACACTTAGTATGTTATTTATTAATTACTAATTAACTAGAATTATACAGTAAGCCTTTTAGTTGGGATTTGTTGTGATTTTTTATTCTCAATTCGAAATTCTAACTAAATAGGTTATTAAAAAAAAAAACTAACTTCATTTTATCCATTTTTGGTCATTGCTTTGTTGGTTCTAATTTGAAGTAGACTGTTTCTTCCTGCACCTCCATATCTTCTTTTGGCACCTCCATACAGAACATGAAAATACAATTTTATCCTTCTTCTTCCACCCCCATAGAATAGTTTTCGGATTATGTAATCCGGAAACGCATTTGAAAAAAGACTTCCGGATTACATAATCTGGAAGTTAAAAAAGACTTCCAGATTATGTAATCCGGAAAGTAATCATGCATATTAAAAAAGACTTTCGGATTATATAATCCGGAAGCTAATTATAAATTTGAAAAATGACTTCCAAATTATGTAATTCGCAATATTACAGAGGGGTACTTTTGGAAACATGAAAATCTATGGAGGTGAGAGAAGAAGGTATGGAGGTGCAGGAAGAAGCAGCCTTTGAAGTATAATAGATATAGAACAAATATAAGGTTACTTCATCATTTGAAGGTTGTTTCTTTCTACACCCGTCAAAGTTCTTCCTGCACCCCCATCAATATCTAAAAAGATAATTTCACCCTTTTTTAAATGACTTTTAGATTATTTTTTCTGAAATATTCTCGAACACCCCATTCCAAATTTATAAATGTATTATGGAAATCGCTTTCCAAAATTTCTGAAAAGCATTTTTGAAAGGATTTTCATAATAGATTTCCATAAGGTGTATAATAAGTTATGGAATTTGTTTTCTGAAATAACTTTTGAGAATGTATTCTAAAAAAACAAATTATATGGAGCATTTTTGTCATTTTATGATGGGTGCAGGAAGAAACACCTTATTTAAAAATATAAATAAAAACTTACTTTATTGTTTAAAAATAGAAATAAAAAAAATAGTTATAAGAAACACAAATAAAATATGATAGAATATGTGAGTAGTTTGAAATGCAAAGAACTTTAAGGTATAAACTAAAAACAAGTGTCTTAAAAGCATGGGTAGGTGGAGAGTGATGGTATTCTCCGACAAAGCTTTCAATTCATCATTCACAACCCATACCATTTTGACCCATCCATCGTGCAAAAAGTTGCTCAAAACTCTTCTTATTCAATTTTAATACAAAAACCATTCTCTCTGTTCTTCTCTTGTCTTCTTCACCATCTCTTCAATTTATCAATTAATTTAACTTTTTTTTCAATACCCTTTTTGTAAAGTTTTTTCCTTCTTTGGAGAGATCTCCATAGATCTAATTGCTCATAAAGGGTTGATTTCGAAAATAGAAAAAAGTCTGAGACCCATCTAACAAAACCAAAAGCAGAAACATAATGAATGTGTCACTGCTTCTGAGTATTTCAGATAGCACCCCATTCTCATCAAACATTTTTTCCTTTTCCCATCTACCCAATTTAAAGCTACATTCAAATTAATCAATGTGTGAAAACAACAGCTTTGTGTTCCAAATCTAGGTGTCCTCACACAATATGCAAAATGTATACTGTTAAACAAATATGCCAAACACTAACAAGACAAACTAAGCATTTCCCAACTCAACTTTTCAACTGTGTTAAATTTTCATTAATTGATGATTAGATATAGTTGTAAGATTTGATTGATTGTTTTTTATAAATTCTTCTCATCCAGATAATCTTTTTCTTCTGCAAAATTTGAATTTGAAAAGGAATCTTGATTATATGTTCTAAGAAGACTTTCATTCACTTCTCACCTTATGTGAATGTAATTTTTTTTTACAGTTCATCAAACTAGAATCTTTTGATTCGCTGAACTTTATTCCCATTTTTTTAAGATTTGAGTTTGCAATTCATTGTGTCGTGGGGACACCAAATCTTTGCCACCCTATTTGATTAACAACAACCTTCTTGCCTGCCACAATGTACAGGAAATAATATGAACACAAGTTTTTGCTTGTCCATTCTGGGGACATGCCTCATTATAAAGATATAAAGGGTCTAAAGCATATTTGCATGCCTATAATAATTTTTACTTTATTCTATTAAATTTATGTTAAATAAATTAATAATACACATATTGACACATCACAACATTCCATTACTTCTCTGGGATTATTACTGCAGGGGAAAACAGTGTCACTGTTAAAATAATACACAAATTATCATAATGAAGGCTTTGTTAAGAGAGTCAATTATCATAAGACCAACCAGCCAAAAAGCATTGAATGAGAAATAAACAAGGTGAACTACTTGTTATCTACTGATTTTGAATGAATACCGAAATTATTTGTTTCAACAAAAAAATACAAAACGGTTTGAATCTTTTCAACTACAAACATAAAGAGGATTGGTGTTGTATTAATGACATTGATTTTTACAGGATTAGTGGAGTGGAATATTTATGGCTATTCAAAGGGGTCAAATTCTAGAAATGAACACCACCCCCATCATAGCAAGCATGACCTTGAGATCTGTAATGCAGAGGAGTTTAATTGGTATGAATGGTCAGTAATAGTATGAAACATTTTATGCTGTCCGACAGAAACAGTTCTTAAGAACATTTTTTTATCAATATATATAATACTTCATTATTAACATTTACATTAAACTAACAGTACCCTTAAATTAAATTTATTTTTGAACATTTACATTAAACTTAAACATTAGTGGTAATATGCAAGTGACATGGAGCCAAGGGAGTAGAATAAGATGCTGAAAACTATACAGAAAGTAGTATCCCGAAGTGTGTTAGTAGCATATTACCCTTGTGCTGTACAAGCTCAGCTAGTTACTTTGCTAATGGCAACAGAACCTCAAACTCCTATGTTATATACTTAAATCCCAATATGGGGCACAACGGGGTTGAGCTTCCCTCAGATGTTCAAGAAATATTATTCTTCAAAAATGGAAAATTAAAAACAAATAGGAGAAGAAAATGAAGAAATCCATAAGAGTAGTGATATCTTCTACGAAGTAAAAACAAAGACAGGCCTCTGAGGGGTGCTTTTCCTTGGGCGCTTTCTGAAATTCACAACTTCAACCCATCCATATGGCTCAACTTCAGAGATAGATGACTCTGGTTCTGAATTATGGTTATCATTCATTGTGAAGTCAATGCCTTCAGATTTTGGAGAGATCATGCCTCTAGCACTTTGGTTTTCAGTCTCCACTGGAAGCACTGCGATCTAATAGATTGCACATAACTGGAGTCAACAAATGATACAGAAGTAAATAACAAAAATTTTAACATTACACCACAACACGGTTGTTACCTTGCATGTAATGGAGCAGAAGCGGTTGCGTTCATCTTGCAAGTGTTTTCCACATTCTTCACACTTTCCTCCAGACTTCGGTCTTATGCTGGGTTCTTTGGATTTAGAATCAGGGCTTAGATCAGAAGATTTAGATTTGTTGATTGAAGGGCGAGGTTTGAGGTGCACAATCCTTTCATTATTGGATATATAAGTCTGTAGAATCACATCACCATTGTAAGCAGAAAATTACATTCATTAATAAGTTTTCAGATGAGAAAACAATGCTTGGAGATTTACTATTAAAGAGGATAATTAGATTCAAGGAGTCAGATATACACATAAGCGATGATGATCAGATATCTTCAACAAAGTTCAATAAAAAAAGTGCAGTCATCATTATAAAATCAATGACATCATTGGACAAAGCTGATAGAGGATTTCAGGACCCGAAATCAATGATAGAATACTTCCTTCATTGGTTAAAAATCAATGATAGACTACTTCATTCATTGATTAACCCATATGGAGAACTAAGTCATTGTAAATCAAACTAGTTCTCACTTCATTAATGCTAACATCCACTAAAGAACAGCTACATCATTTGAAAAATTAAAATCTGCATATAACTTTCATCAGATCATTAAAGATTGTGTTTTCCTATGCAAGGCAAACAAGTCAAGCACAATATAGGAAAAATGAACAAAGCCGACAGAAAATCAATCATTTAATCAACCCTCAGTGAATTCATTACTATCTTGTGACAAAGAGGCGAGGACCTGAATTTTTGAGCAATCAAAATACTTCTGCAGTTCGGCATGGCGGAAGACATCCTGGTAGGAATATTTGTAAATCTGAAACCTTCTATGTAGGGAATGAGCTTCCTTACAGTGCCTACACATCCTAAGAGCACAGTCTACGCAGAAGACATTCTTCTCATTAGATCGAAGGTCATGGTGGTAATCACAATAACCAAAGCTGCTGTTCATAAGAACTCCAACCCAATCTCTACTCTTTTCCTTGGGTGAAAGATTCTCGCCCCCCTGAAAAAAATCCATTGCAAAAGGAATTCAAGAACCCTTCAATTCAAAAGCAAAAGACAGTTCAACAATCAAGGATCAAAATGGTAATCTTTCCTCAACAAGTTTGCAGCATATCACTCTCCAAGAAATCCAACCCCACCACAGGAAAATGGCACTCAAACGACAATATTCAAGATGCAACAACAAACTAACCTAATCAAAAGACACAATTTGCAAACTTGATGCAGACTGACACCAAATTTATGATAGGAAGATTAAGCAAATGATCAAAGTGAGTTATACTAAAAGGAAACAGCAAGAATCATACTCATCCAAAATGCAAGGAAAATTAGCTGGCTTCAATGATCACAAGACTAATTGCAAACAAATCACAAGGAATCAAAGAGAAAAATCAAAACTTTACGAAAACCCACAACAATCAGAGTCCAAAGACACAGAATTGATGATTCTTACCATCTCTTCGGCTTGAGATTGAGTACACTGTAGCAGTTGCGGCTTGTGAGCAAAGTGAAGAATGTGAACTCTTTCTCTCACTGTGAATATGAAGGGATTGAAATAAAAAGGAAAAAGGGTATTGTGGCTTTTATAATTTCAAAAAGTGAGATAATTCAATTAAAAAAATTAAAATTTTAAATTAAATTAAATTAAAAGGGAAAATTGAAGCCAAATGGTTTATCTTTATTTCCTGCAAAGAACTGTTTCCGTACGATCGGCGGGAAGTGAGCGCGGTGGTGCCGTTGGATTGGAATGTGATCGTGCGGTCAGAAATTACTCAGAGTGAATGTGACGTGGGGCCCACATAGTAGAAAAGAGTGGAAAACCCAAAAAAGTCGCTAGCTGCCCCCCACCCATTTCCCGCCAATTTAACCGAAATTCTCGGAATCCCTAAATTCCTTATTTATTTATTTTCACAATTATTTATTTAAAATTTTCAAATATAATTATGTGGTGGCCCACTGAACACGATATTTTAATTATTGTTTCTCGCTCTGTGATATTATCCGTAAGTGGTTGTTCGAACTGATAAAAGCCTTCACGGGAAGCGAGTTTTCACATTCAATTGTCAGAACATCAACACTGTTTTGGAACCGGATTTTATTTATTTATTAACTTTTGTCTTTGATGTGTAAATTATAATGTTTTACACTTTTTTTTAAATGATGAATTTATATCATGTATCTCGATACATATGAATATCACTATTAATGAATACGTATCAATGAATTATTTAATTTTAAAAAAAAATATTTGTTAAAATTTTCATATTCTAACATAATTTTAAAAATAAAAAATATATTAATTTTTTAAAAACTCAAATTTATTTTATAAATCTTTATTTTAGTTATAAAAATAATAAAAAAACTTTTGATCTAGTCATCAAAAACATTTTTTCATTAAAAAAATTAAAATATACTTATATATAAATTTTTATATCTTATATCCTATATTTTAAAAATTGTAAATATTTTATCAATGTAAAAATCAATAAATATATATACAGATATATATTATATATTATACATAATGTATATTGTAAAATTAATGTTTAGGTATATATAAAGTTTCCACATAATCATAATTTCAACGGTCAAACTCTTGTCCTTCTTGCCATCTTACTCATCAAAATCTCACTCTTTCTACTACTTTAATATATATCTAATGTCAATTTCGTTAGGGAAAAAACTATTATGTTTTTATGTCATATTCACATACAGTAACTAATTTACTAATTTTTACTTAATTTCTGTAACTTAATAAATATTGATATTTTATTATTTTATTCGTAATGTTTATGATTAGTGAAAATTCTAAATGTTTATCTAAGATCACTTTTATTTTACAGTATCAATATTTGATTTCTCAAGAAATTTTTCAAATTTCGAAAATGAATATTACTTATTTACCATAAATTAATTTCAGGAACCAGAATTAGTAATTTTATATTATAGAGAAATTGAAATCAAGAAACATATTTTACCTTAACCAAATAAAATATTTCTAATTTCATAAGAACTAAAGCGTTAATTAAAAATAATATATATAGAAACCAAATTAAAATATGTTGCTTTTATGGAAACTAAAAATATATAGTTTCACACAATTTTGCTTTAATTATATAGAATTATAACAAACAATAATTACTTTCTTTTATATTTAATATAATTATACAGTGGAAATTTAATTTTAATACAAACAATTAAGCTAAGATAATAAGCTAATCTGATATCTCCACAAACATTTAGATCGGATAAAAGTAAAAAAAAAAAGTTCTTCTTAAATTAAATTTAACTTAGCATAAATTAAAAAAATGAGTTTAAATAAATCATATAAATATATTTTTTATAAATTAATTTATGTTTAACTAATTTTGACTTATAAATAAATAATTCAAATTTTATTTATTTTCATTGTAGTGTTTAATATTCAAAGTTAATCTATCGGCTTAATTCTAATTATTTTGCTAAATTACTATCAAATATTTAATAGGATGTGTGGATTTTCATATCTGTTTTCCTTAACGTGAATTAATATTTAATATAAAATGTTTTTATTTTATATTTGTTGAGTTGAATATAAGTAAAAAGAGTGGTGCCAGCAGATAAAAGATAAAAAAAGTTTGTTTCTTTGTTTGTTAAAACTACTCTCTTGGAAAACACTTTGAATTATCTTATACTCATGAGTATTAATACTCTTTTATTTAAAAAAATATTTGAAAATTACCTTTTAAAACACAAACTTAAATATAAAAATTAACATTGAATAGAATTCAAATAAAAATTCATAATTCAAAAAAATTGTACCATAAAATGTAAATTTAAATAAAAAATTACATTTTTAAATAATTTTAATTTCATAAATTTAAATAAAAGATATAAATCCATAAAATCAAATCATAAACAATTATTTAGCTAATAATATTGTTTACCATTAATTTTACTTTCATTACTTGATTTTAAAAATAATACTTAAATAACAAATACTAAAGCTAGTGGTGAACATGTTTATAAATTGAATACCATAATAGTTTATATATTTCATAAATAAACATAAAATAGTGACTTGAACAAATGTAGTCATGAATGAAAATATATATATCATATAAGGATAAAAAAAATTAAGATAAAAATTTGTTTTATTTTACATATTAACCATAATCTTCACTAGTGTGGGATTTAAGTATTAAGAAAGTAACATGAAAAAATCATAATCTAACTGACTTACAAATTTTAAATTAAAAATTGTGCTCTTATCTTTTTTATATAAGATTCTTCATGACTCATTTAGTTTCCTTTCATATAATAATGAACACGAATTTATGTTGATATAATTATATTAAAAACATGTATTAAATAATATATATATATATATATATATATATATATATATATATATATTCAATTAAATTAAAAGGCATTTGTGAGGATTGAGTTCGGCAACTTTTCTAAAATCATGATTTTTGTTTTTCATCAAAATCATCACCAAATCATAAAATCGAGCCAAAAAAACAAAATCATGAAATTTCGCTATGCACCAACCATGTCGAGATCAACTGCCGAATCTCAGTCATTACTATGTTACTAATATGCATATTTGAAATAATAATTCTATTTTTTCTTTTTTATATGTCTTCATTTAAAAACACACGTGATCTCTAAGACAATATTTTAAATTTACAGAATAATTCAATGTATAAGAAATATTTGAAATATAATAGAAATAAGTATTTTGAAAGCAATAATAGAACTAAGATAAGAAGAAAAAAAAATGAAATAAGTATTTGTGCCATTAATGTATCTTCTAATGTAATATGAAGTTATGTAAAATTAGTGTTTTAATTAATTGAATAATTATGGTTTGTGAAATAATTAAGTATGGTTTATTTTGTAAGTAAAAGCAATATGCAAAATCCTTGAAACTAACCCTAGGAAGAAATGTCAATAAATTTGTTAAGAAGTCATTGTTAAAAGCCCTTTTGGAATAATCTTGGAATTCAAAAAGTAGTTAAAATATATTTGTATACCTTGACTTTATAACACTCTTTCTTTAATATATATATATATTGGATTTGCAAACATTTTAGTTGAATATGGAAAATTCGGTGTGATAAAATAATAACATGGTTTTTCTATCTATATACTAAATCACACTTTGAATGTGGTGGGAACGGCGTCGTCTAGCTTAAGAAAAAAGGGAGGGTGCTTTAGTATAAAAGAAAGTGTAAATAGTAATAGCCTAAAACACTTATCCAGTTAGAGCGGGCCGGGCCGAAAGAACATGGGCCTGTCCAACTATGTTTGGTTTTGAACTTAAACCTTCAAAAAATTCGAGGGAATAAAATTAGGGTTTTCAGTATAAAAAACCACTGAGTCTGCTCCTTCAGTCTCCATTTTCACATTCAGATCTTCTTCGTCCTCTGAATCATAATCAAGGTATGCTGCTTTTGCATCTCTTCGTGGTTTCTTTTAGATTCGTGCTTTTGTGTTTGAATTCGTTATACTATGTGTAATTTTGAAAATGATTCTGGATATGCTTTTTTCTTTGTTGAGGGTCTTATTCATCTGAGATTATCGTTTTTCTATCCGTTAGTGTTTCGTTATTTGTATTTGTTTTGCATTCGATTTCACACTAAAAAAACTTTGCTCCTTCAGCTTCTTCTAATTCGGCAGCCTGAGATTTTAGGGTTTTGAGACATTTATCTGATGTAGCTTCTTAGGCTTTTGAAAAATCTAATGTGTGTGCATTGAATGTTGAAATAATGTAATTGGCCTCTGAGGATGATGAAAAGTATAACTTTCGTTCTACTGACTTTTCTATGAGGAAAATGTATGGAGACCTGAACTGAAGAGGCTTTCTAAAGTTTGTTTTGATATTCCCAATCAGATCCTTTGAGGGTGAACTGTCCTTTGTGCACATTGTTCAATTGTTTTTAGTTAAACTAGGTAACATAGGACATACTGTTTTGCTCCCAAGTTCCTTTATGAACCGTCAATTTTCTTGTATATCCATTCCATTTCCTGGAATTTTTGAGTCGTTTGTCCCATATTTTGAAAACAATCAATTAGCCTTTTTAGGATGATGAGAAATATATCTTTCGTTCTTCTGAAATTTTTACGTCTTCTAATATAATCTCTCAATATTCATGCTTTTCAATTATGTTGTAGAGACTATATTTTTGTTTGCTCCCTTCGTGTAAAATTGCCTCTGAGGATGATGAAAAATATTACTTTCGTTCTTCTGAGTTTTCTATGCGGAAAATATATGGAAACCTGAACTGAAGAGGCTTTCTAATGTTTGTTTTCTAGCATCTGTTCTCAATATTCGTTCTTCTGAGTTTTTTTTATGTGGAAAATATATGGAGACCTGAACTGAAGAGGCTTTCTTAAGTTTGTCTTCTAATATAAGCTCTCAATATTCATGCTTTTCAATTATGTTGTAGAGAATATATTTTTGTTTGCTCCCTTCGTTTAAAATTGCCTCTGGGGATGATGAAAAATATTACTTTCGTTCTTCTGAGTTTTCTATGCGGAAAATATATGGAGACCTGAACTGAAGAGGCGTTCTAATGTTTGTGTTCTAATATATGTTCTCAATATTCGTTCTTCTCAAATTTTAATGTGGAAAATATATGGAGTCTTGAACTGAAGAGGCTTTCTTAAGGTTGTCTTCTAATATAAGTTCAAAATATTCGTACTTTTCAATTATGTTGTAGAGAATATATTTTTGTTTGCTCCCTTTGCGTAAAACTGTCTCTGAGGATGATGAAAAATATTACTTTCGTTCTTCCTAGTTTTCTATGCGGAAAATATATGGAGACCTGAACTGAAGAGGCTTTCTAATGTTTGTTTTCTAATATATGTTCTCAATATTCGTTCTTCTAATTTTTTTTATGTGGAAAATACGTGGAGACCTGAACTGAAAAGGCTTTCTAAAGTTTGTCTTCTAATATAAGTTCTCAATATTCATACTTTTCAATTATGTTGTAGAGTATATATTTTTGTTTGTTCCCTTCATGAAAAATTGCCTCTGGGGATGATGAAAAATATTACTTTCGTTCTTCTGAGTTTTCTATGCGGAAAATATATGGAGACCTGAACTGAAGAGGCTTTCTAATGTTTGTTTTCTAATATATGTTCTCAATAATTGTTTGTTTCAATTATGTTGTAGGGAATAGTTTTTTGTTTGCTCACTTCATGTATAATTGCACCTTTTACTTATGAAGTCTATCCCTGGTTTGATTGTTGAAATTAATCAAATTAGTCTCTGCTGATGATCATAAAATATACTTTCTGAGTTGTCCATGAGGAAAGTAAATGGAGACCTGAACTGAAGAGGCTTGCTAATCTTTTTTATTGTTATTCCGTTACAGTATTTCTTATTCTCTGCTTCTATTTCAGGTTTATGTTACTGTTTTATTCGTTTCAGTTTTAATTTAACATTTGATTTATTTATTTTTCTCTTGTTTCAGTTTTGACTTCATTGAAGAGCTTCTGATCTGCCATTCCTTCCAAAATGAGGTACTGGTGAATTATAATGGCATCATTATTATTACTATGATTTTTTCACATTTTTTCTCAATTACTAACAATTTTTGTTTTCTTTTCCTTTTTTATCTCTTCTGAAGCCGTCCAATGGAGGAAGATGTAAGTCCTTTTAACTGTCATGCATGTTTGGCTATATGCTTGTATGAAGCTTGAACTTTAAAGCTGTTATGTTCTCTATATTTCTGTGCTGGGAAATGTTTTTCTTTGGTTTTATATATTTGACTAATTATCTGTTCATGGAAATTGAATCTCTATTATGTCATGATAACGTCAAATTTGTTTGATAAGTTGGATGTCTTGTTGCCGATTAGTAAAATGCTAATCTACTACATTTTGAAGCTTTAAATTTAATAGGCATCTTTTGCTTGCTATTTATTCCTTGTAAACTTGGATCAAACAATGTCTTCTGTAATAAAATTATTGCACGTTTCTTCTCATTTTTGTATGAAATTGGCTTTCATTATGTATCTTTTATTGTTTTTATTAATTGTTTCTAGGGGCTCTAGACTAGCCATGTGTTACTATCTTTTTGCCAAGCTAAGATACCTTCTTTTACAGACTGCGGTTAAGAATGAGGAAGAGGAATTCAACACTGGACCACTATCTGTACTAATGATGAGTGTTAAAAATAATACCCAGGTATATGCCAATTTTAGATATTATGTGCTATTTTCTGAGGCAGCCCTAGAGGTATATTCTTTCTAACCCCCCACCTTTACTTAGGTATTGATAAATTGTCGGAACAACAAAAAGCTTCTGGGTCGTGTAAGAGCATTTGATAGACATTGCAACATGGTTCTTGAAAATGTTAGGGAGATGTGGACTGAGGTATGGTTTTTCTTTTAAATGAACAGCCCTTGCATTTGTTACACCGGCTAATGATCTGTGCTTGCAATCAGGTGCCCAAGACTGGTAAAGGAAAGAAAAAGGCACAGCCAGTGAACAAGGATAGATTCATCAGCAAAATGTTCCTACGTGGAGATTCTGTCATCATTGTTCTTAGGAACCCCAAATGAGATTTTGCAATCATCTTGTAGAAGGAAATGGCTATGTAGTATTTGCCTTTTCTCATATTTTGAAATTCCTGACAACCTTATATATTTACATTCTGCTGGCCTTTGAAATTTATTTGTTTAGACATTGGCGGAGGATGTAGTCGGTAGTTTGATGAGGACGCCCCAACAATTACCAATTTCCGGATCTATTATGTACCTGTTAACATGTACATCTAATGGTTTGTATGGAATCATTTTAAAATGTATAGTTCTTTTTCTTTTCCTTCTTTTCTCCTAATCAGCACCTTGCTTCACTACTTTATTGATGATCGAATGATATCATCCCAGTATGTTTTCTTTTAGAATTTCTTACTATAAAAAATGGTATATTTTATTTATTATTAGAGAAAATTTAAAATATTTAATACGATTTTCACTATCAAGATTACAGTATAATTTTTTTTCCATCTTAAAACTTATTTCGTGGAGTAGAAATTATGCTCTAAGGGTTGTATTTTGTTTTTCTCAAGGGATCAATTTATTGGAATTATGCGCAATCATAAATTATTCTTGTATAAAAAATGTTCCTTTTTTACCATTGCATCATGTTATCAAAATAACTGTGTTTGTCAAAACTTTTAATGTTATTTATTCTTATTTCATTATTGAAAATGTTTAATTTATTTTTGTGTTAAGTGAGTTGAAAAAAAATAAAAGAAGTTGAAATTATTGAGTGCAGAATTTTTTATATATTCTTATTCTTGATTTTTTTTAACTTTCTAATTAATGAGAAATTTAAACATTTTTTTATTATATTCTATATTATGGTTTAAAATTAAATTAGTATCAAACTGTTTAATTTATTACCGCACTTTCACAACAAATTAAAATAAAATTATTTTCTCCATAAACTAAAAATAAATTTTGAAATAAATTTCAAAAAATTATATTAAAATACTTATTAACTTGACATATGATAACTAATTTTATTATTGTTATTTTTTTTTAACTTAGTGCGTCTATCTTAAAGCTGTCACCAAAGCAAGATACGGTACTGTAGCTTTCAACTTCTTAATAGCAATTTCTTAAAAATAGAGCATCCTTAAAAAAATGATTTACTTAAAGGAGTACCTAAATTAGCTAACTAAATAGAAATTATAGTTTTGGATTTGGATATTTTGATTAGGTGGCAGGTGGTGTCTTTACAAGTGAGAAATAAAGTAACACTAAATAAAACTGGTCATCAAATTCTTTATTCAAAAGATCAAACATTAGATGATTGTCATAACCCATGCTTGTTGCCTGAAAAGGATTACATAAATTACGCACGAAGACCTTAAGAAATTTGTTTCCAGCTACATTGTTGAAATATCCTTGGACTAGTTAAATCTCGAAAAAGAAATTAATAAGCTCATAAAACTAGCAGATACAAAACTGTTTGACGAAGTAGAAGTCAAAGCAACATCTCAGCAATCTGGATTGCGTTAAGTGCAGCTCCCTTGCGAATTTGATCCCCACATATAAATATGTCCAACCTGCGAGTATATGCACCATTTATGTAAAATGCTACTGACAAATAACAGTGCCAATTGAAATTTGATCATTTCCATGCAAGAGATTTACCCTTGATTCCCATCCTGAGACAGGTCCTGCCGAATCCTACCAACAGCAACATCATCCTTATTTGACACTTCCAATGGAGTAGGAAAACTATTGGCCTCACGATCATCAATAACCACCACACCTGGAGCATTCTTCAGGATATCTCTTGCAGTGTTCTGAAGAAATTAAAAAACAAATGAACTCATGCATGAAAGATTGACTTTTGGGGAAGTTTTCTCACTCAATTCAAAGTGCATTTCAATTTGTTCCCAATATAACCATGATTTTGTGCATGCTAAGAAAGACAAGACCTTGCATGTTCCAACACTGAATATTATATAGCTGTGAAAAAACAGAAACAAAGATCCTCCAGATATACAAAATGCAAAAGCCAACACATTGAAGTCACGCTAATGACTACAAAAAGAATGATCATCTCTAGTAAATGACTTTTGCTGTAAGATCATAATAATGCTAAGAAAGACAAGACCTTGCATGTTCCAACACTGAATATTATATAGCTGTGAAAAAACAGAAACAAAGATCCTCCAGATATACAAAATGCAAAAGCCAACACATTGAAGTCAAGCTAATGACTACAAAAAGAATGATCATCTCTAGTAAATGACTTTTGCTGTAAGATCATAATAATGCTTAGCATGATATTTTTCTTTATCCAGCATCAGAAAGCCCACATGCAGTTTGTAATCTATCAATTGCAAACCAAAAGACAAACAAAATTAGATGCTTCAAGACGACCAATAACATGAGAGCTTTATAGGAAGTTGGGCTATACACTTTCCTATCTTCTATTTAATCCTGGCTTTGCTTATATTATCCTATACATATGTGATATTGACAAATGATAATCCTATATTTAATAGAGATAAAATTTTAGCCCTCCTGAATCATTTTTTATATTGTAAAAAAGTCAATAATGTTATAATTATAAAACTAATTCTAGCAATCCCCAGTATATTAACATACAATTCAGGTTTCAAAATGCTAATCACTTTGATATCTGAAAAATTAACTTAAGTCATGTCAACTGTGGGCTAGTTCTGAAGCCTGATCTTAGCGTCCTATCCTAGGTCAATTGTACAGGCAACTAAATTCAATAAAAGAGGGGAACAGAATATTGCTACTCATTGGTGTGCAAAACTTCAATGAAGTATATAAAAGATTTTAGCTAAAAATTATTAAATGAAATAATAATATGCAAGAACTTTTACATGCAAAAGGCACCAATGAGGTTTGAAACAACACCCCATGCAAACTATTAGAACCTCCCACCACTAAGCCGACCTTAGTGGATTGCTTAATGTGCATGTAATGCCATATCAATTCAAATCCAGCAAATTAAACAACAAAGAATGCAAATTTCATTCCACTAAATTTTTGAGGTGGTGGGGGTAGAGGGATTATAGAGCTTTAATCCGATATATTTAATAACGACACAGCATAGCAACACGAAGTACCTCATCAAGTGGATTTTCAAATTGAAGATTCACACTCTCAGCATGAGCCCGCATGACAGGAACTCGTATGCATGTGGCAGTTACTTTAACATCCTTGTCATTCTGCAAAAGTGTAAGAAAAATATAAGGAAGTATTACATAATGTGAAATAAAAATCAACAAACAATTTAAAAAGATTCAATTTCAGCTTACCCATATTTTCCTTGTCTCCTTAACCATTTTCATTTCTTCTTCGTTATATCCATTTGAAAGAACAGGCGCATTATGCGAGAATATGTTAAAAGCATACTGCAAAACAACAACACCTTCAAGAAGTAATTCTGAAAGCATCAATCACAAGAAATGCATATCAGAATTGTGCTAACCTGTCGATTAAATATTTTACAAGTGGGTGGTTTTCCTTCCAACACCTTTCAGTCAAAAAGGCCAAAAGAAAATCACGATTAGAGACCCTAAAAAAACCACTTTCTCCTTCACACAATCCCAGAGGTAGAGTTCAAACCAAGCTAACAAACTATACCGACAAAGCTTAATCCAAACCTCACGAGTTTGCAGCTCGAGCTCTTCCATTGCAGCAGCACCAGCACCACTCGCAGCCTGATAGGTACTTACAACCATTCGTAACACCTGTAGTATTCAAGCAGAGAAGCATCCCAAGACAAAGCACACGATTACAAAACATACAAATCTGCATTTTATATAAACTGGTATTCTCTGTAAATCAATAACAAATGTTCAAAATTCATAATAAATAAATATTTTCAATCAGAAAATCACTTTTAACCACCAACAATATCAATTCAAAAAATGATTGAAATTGAAGAATATTCTAATTTATAAAATAAGTTGAAGAATATTCTGATATATAATATAAGAGTAGATTGAAAAGGCAAAAATTGACCTTAGCTCGTCGATGAAGAGGGGTAGCGGCCATCAAGCAAATAATGGTGGAGCAATTAGGGTTCGCAATGAGAGCGCCTTTTCCCGTTCCGGCTTTGATGTGTTGCATCGCTTCGGGGTTCACTTCGGGAATAACCAGCGGCACCTTCTCGTCCATCCGAAACGCGGAGCTATTGTCTACCACCACCGTACCCCGATCCACCGCGGCGGGGCCGAACTTCTTGCTGATGGAGCCGCCGGCACTGAAGAGCGCGATGTCGACGCCGTCGAAGCTATCCGCTGTGAGCTCCTCCACGACGTAGTCCCTGTCCTCGAAGACGATGCGGCGGCCGGCGGAGCGCTGCGAGGCCAGCATTTTGATGGAACGGTAGGGGAAGTCGCGGTCGGAGAGGACGGAGAGGAACTCCTGGCCAACGGCGCCGGTGACGCCGACGACGGCGATGGCGGGGCCGTCATCGCGGAGGGACATTCGGACCCTGGTGGGCCCCGAGGTGGGCTTGGGCCGGGCCGGAAGGAAGCCCGATAAGAGGTGGCTGTGGCGCGAAACGGAGAGTGAAGCCATGACGGTGGTGGCGTTGGTAGGGTTGTTATTTGGCGGCTGTGATGAGTGGTAAGTAACTAAGGAACACACTCAACTAAGTGTTGTGTTTTAAATATGAAATTAAAAAATATTTTATAAATATTAAAATCAAAATGTAATGTTTTGTAAAATCTAAAAATTTAATTTTTAAATGTTAGAGAAATAAGCTACCCAGAAAAACATCATTAGATATTTATAATATATTAATTTATAAATAGACAGTGGGTGTAAAATTTATTAAGAAACATATTGATATTAATATATTGTTATTTGTAGTAATGTTATTCCTGTTATTCTTACACTATCTTTATTCATTTAGTCATATTAACCTAGTTTTATGTTTAGTGGTTATTTTCTAAAATATATTAAAGAAATACGATTCTTTATTTGTAAAAGGTGTGAAAAAAAAGAATTAAAAATAAATAAATTGAGTAAAAGTATTAAAGAAACTACTCGTATTAATGCTGTATAAAGCTAGACACCATAATACTCTGCGAATCGTTAGACTCTTTCATTGACTCAATATTTTAATTTAATAAATGGCGCAAGAACCCAGAAGTTTCTTTGAGATTCAAAATCAATTTCAGATTTTTGAGTTTTTCATAATATAATTGATATAAATATAAATTTTTTATAAGATTAAGTATGCAGTATAGGAGAAAAGAAAAGCAGATTACAAAGGCCAATACAAGCCCAATTAAAACAAATAAGGATTTTATCTAAGAAGGCATAGCTATCTTTCCACGCGTGATAATGATATAAACCTAGATTCCATAATTATTTTGCAAATTGTTGACTATTCTTAAGACTGACCAGAACACATGGCAGTGGAAGATATTTTTGAGAAAATTCAAAGACTTTTCCAAAAGTTCATTTAGTCATATTAACCTAGTTTTATGTTTAGTGGTTATTTTCTAAAATATATTAAAGAAATTCGATTCTTTATTTGTAAAAGGTGTGAAAAAAAGAATTAAAAATAAATAAATTGAGTAAAAGTATTAAAGAAACTACTCGTATTAATGCTGTATAAAGCTAGACACCATAATAATCTCTGAATCGTTAGACTCTTCCATTGACTCAATATTTTAATTTAATAAATGGCGCAAGAACCAAGAAGTTTCTTTGAGATTCAAAATCAATTTCAGATTTTATATATAACAGTACTGGAGAAAAGAAAAGCATATTAAATAAGGATTTTATCTAAGAAGACCTAGCTATTTTTCCACGCGTGATAATGATATAAACTTAGATTCCATAATTATTTTGTAAATTGTTGACTATTCTATTAACTCCATATTTTTCTTTTTCTTTAGTTTCTGCTGACTACGATGTCTCACCAGAACACATGGCTGTGAAAGATATTTTGAGAAAATTGAAAGACTTTTCCAAAACTTGATTTGTGGTTATAATGTGGTAGAAATGGTAGAAACAAAGGCACTGAGAGTTGCAGAGAAAGGAGAGAAAATTGATTCCAATGTCAGCAAGTTCTTCATCATTCCCCGTGTCTACTTCTCTAACAAAGCATGATGTGTTTCTCAGCTTCAGAGGGGAAGACACACGTGACAACTTCATTAGCCACCTTCGTGCAGCGCTGCAAAGGAAGAACCTTCAAGCATATATTGATGACAGATTAGTCAGGGGCCAAGAAATCTCAGATGCACTTCTCTCTGCAATAGAGGAATCAAAGATTTTTGTCGTCGTTTTCTCCAAAAACTACGCATCTTCCACATGGTGCTTGAATGAACTCACTAAGATACTTGAATGCAAGAAGAGTTATGGAAGGGATGTCATACCTGTTTTCTACAAGGTGGATCCATCAACTATTAGGAAGCAGGAAGAAAGATACAAAGAAGCATTCGATGAGCATGAGCAGCACTTTAAGCACGACATGGACAAAGTGCAAGGATGGAAGGATGCTCTAACCGAAGCTGCTGGACTTTCAGGCTGGGATTCAAAAGTTACCAGGTCATTATATTTGTTACACGCACTTTCGAGATAATCAGGATCTCTTTTCATTTACTAAAATTGTGTTCATCTCACCATAAATCAAGTGTTTCGTTTTTCATTTCTCTTAGTCGGTCATGGATCTGAACCATATCACATGTTATAGCTTAACTTTGTACCTACAAGTCTGCTTCCTAGTATCAGAAGTCACAACCGGTTACTGTAGAATTTCTGCGATCTTGATTTGCAATTTCTAAACCAACCACACTAATATACGAAGATAACGTCCTACACTTACCTTCAGCTTTTTAATTTATTTATTTTATCCAGAACTCGAAACTACAATCAATATGTGAATCTATTCAATGATGTTCACTCTTCTTGACTCTGAATTTTTCTTTAGTTTTGTTTTAGCTTTTGTGCATGAATACTTATACTTTATTTTCTAAATCATCTGCCAGGCCAGAACACACACTTGTTGAAGAAATTGTGGAAGATATTTTGAGAAAATTGAATCGTTATTCCATCAGTTATGATCAAGGAATCATCGGCATTGAAAACAATATTGAAGGAATTCAGTCCTTGTTGCACCTTGAATCACCGGATATTCGGATCATAGGCATTTGTGGCATGGGAGGAATAGGAAAAACTACAATTTGTGATCAAATATATCACATATTGGCATTGCAGTTTGATTCCAGCAGCCTTGTTTTAGACGTTCAAGAAAAAATACAAAGAGATGGAATCGACAGTATCAGAACAAAATATCTTTCTGAGCTTCTAAAGGAAGAGAAAGAGAAATCCGCTTATTTATCATATCACCATGAAAGGCTCAAACGGACAAAGGTTCTCCTCATTCTTGATGATGTTACCGATTCAGCTCTACTTAAAAAATTAACAGGAGGAAGTGATAGTTTTGGGCAGGGTAGTAGAATCATTATGACCAGTAGAGACAGACAAGTGCTTAGGAATGCTGGAGCTGATGATATCTACGAAGTTAAGGAGTTGAATTTTTATGATTCTCATAAACTTTTTAGTTTACATGCTTTTAAACAAAAATCTTCAGAAGAAATTGCTTACATGGACCTGTCAGTAAAGGTGTTGAGATTTGCAAAAGGGATTCCGTTAGCTCTCCAGATTTTGGGGTCATTGTTTTATGGCAGAACAAGAGAAGCATGGGAGAGTCAGTTGCAAAAGTTGGAAAAGGGCCAACATCTTGATATTTTCAATGTATTAAAATTAAGTTATGATGGGCTCGAGGAGGAGGAGAAGAATATATTTCTTGACATAGCTTGCTTTTATAGAGGAGACAAGGAGATTATGGTAGCAGAAAGACTTGATGAGTGTGGTTTCTCTTCTACGATTGGAATGGATATTTTGAAAGATAGGGGCCTAATATCTGTCTTTGATGGTAGAATTGTGATGCACGATCTAATACAAGAAATGGGTCAAGAAATTGTTCGTAAAGAGTGTTCTCAGCATCCTGGAAAACGCAGCCGATTGTTTAATGCTGAGGAAATTTGTGAGGTTTTAAGAAAGAACAAGGTATATTCTGTTGTTACTTTGTGAAAAATAGGAAACTACTGATCTGTCATTAAGCATCCTGAAATGCAACATTTCATGCTTTTTTTTCTAATTACAGTGATTTACTTTCAGGGGTCAGATGCAATACAGTGTATATCACTAAATACGAGCGAAGTAGTAAAAGAAGTTGTAGTACATGCACAAAGTTTCGAAAAGATGGACAATCTTAGGATGCTTAGGCTCTACACGTTTGGATTGAAATCAAATGTGTCTCTTGAATCATCTCTTGTAGGTCTGCCAGACACTCTAAAGATTATTTATTGGAAACATTTCCCTCAAAGATCTTTGCCTCCAAACTTTTGCCCGCAAAATCTAGTGACCCTCGAAATGCCATACTGCCATCTTGAGCAACTCTGGGAAGGAGATCAGGTTTTTCAAGCTATTTATGTTCCTTTGTGTTCTAAACTTTCAAAGATAAAAATAAATTAGACAAGCATGTTTTCTGTATTATACATCTACAGGTTTTCATTTGCAGTTCCTTTGTGCCTTCTCCACATTATTCGATTTGAAATTTCTTTTATTTGAACCACACAGTTATACATATATCATAAGAGTCATACTCAGCATGTTTCTAATTAAAGATAATTATAAATTTAATAGTTTGCATATTTTTTCTAGGCATATCGTCTAATGGCCCATGAATGTATTATCTACTCATATTATTGATGATAGATATCTCCCCATGTTGTCTGTGATGCATTACATGATCTTCTTGAGTAAAGGTTTTTTTGTTTTTGTTATGTCTGAGGTCTCTCTATAGAGTGTTTGTTTTCTTACTTTATAAGAGATATTTGTGTGTGCGTAGTCTCATCTAATGTATGAAAGATTTGTTTTTTTATATTGTTTGAAAAGCGGCCACTTAATATAATCATACTTGCTTACTACATGATACATTTCCAAAAAAGTTACACACATATATATATATATATATATATATATATATATATATATATATATATATATATATATATATATGATATAACACATTGTAACTCTAAATTTTCAAAATTATTTATATATAAATATACATCACAAAAATACTAATATTTGATGTAATTATTTTTTTGTCCCTATATTAATGAACAAAAACAATTTTTTTTTAAACAATTCAATACATATAACTCATCAACATTAGTGACACAGAATCAAGGAAGGTAAAAATATTTTAATAAGGGCAATATACTAAAAGGAATAATCACATTGAATTGTTTTTAAAAAAATTGGATCATATTGAACTTTTTAAAATTCTCGTAACTGAATTATCTTTTAGTCATTAATATAAAGACTAAAAAAAGTAATTAAACCTAAATAAAATATAATTTTTTAAACCTGTTTCATCTTTGTTGTCATATACAATATTATTTGTTTTCGTATTAAGTACGATATTTACAGTTAACACATTCACTCACTAAGGATTAACTAATAATTTAAATGCAATACAGTACATATATAAGTCTAATTATACTCCCACACCAAATTACATTATAGTAAATTACACCTAAGTCATTAAGAACACATGAATCTTCAACTATAATTCAAAACAATCTATCATACTCAACTTTTCATACTTTAATTGTTGTGATCATGTAATAACTTATGCACAAAATATCTCTTTTCCATAATGAGTTTTAGTTTTGTGTTTGATACTTCAACTCATTAAGGTCATAATACCATCTCAGATATTTCTCGTCACATACTCGTAAAAGGGCCAAAATATACCTATAAATGACATAAAAACAAAGGATCATCAATTAAATCACATATAATGTATAACACCAAGTATATCATACACTTGTGTATACATATTCATGCATCTTATCATCGTCATCATCATCATTAGCCTCATAGATACAAACACTTGGCTAAATCACCACAACAACATTTCACTACTAGAGTTAAATTCTTTGGACGAGTTTATCTCGCTTGAACAACCTTGTTTCCTAACAAAAAAAAAAACTTCTTTGCTTGAATGATTCCACATTGTTTGAGTGACAACAATTGCATAGAAGAGAAAATTAATACGATCTCTCTCTTGTTCAATCAACCTCTTGTCGCTTGAGCGAATATCTCTAAAGGAGAGAGACTTCGACTTCTCCCTCACTCAAACATTTTACCAACGGTACATGTTGTAATATCCAACAAGTCCTAAAAGCATAAAGTACACCACTTCATCGGTTAGAGTTGAAAGTCTAGCACTGAGTAGAAATTGGTAAGATGAAAAACATATAAAAAAAAAATCCATAAACCTATTAGTTTAAGATTTTGGATTGAAAGTGATATCTTGATATCTTATATGAATTTGTTTAGAACTTATTAATGTCAAATATTTCTTAAGATTAAGTGATATTATCCCAAAATCAAGATTTCACCAACAAAAACTAAGGATGAGTAGAAATAATTATTACTATTTAAAATTTTAAGATATTAATTATAGTTTCAAGATCTTATATAGTTTTTTAATATGAAAAGTAGTTATGTAAATAAAATGGAATTTTATATAATTTAGTTAATTTAATTATAATTTTCATCATTTCTGAAAAATAAAAATTATATTTAATTTAATTACCCTATCTTCATATTTTATCTTTAATAATATTTATAAAAATAAATAAATCACAAGCCATGTAAAAAATATTAAAGAAACAAAGAAAACTTATAAGAAAGAGGAAAGAAATTCCCAACGCGAATAAATTTATGTTTAAACATTCTACTTATGAAACTTATGTGGTAAATCTTTATAATATTTAATTCCATATAATGAAAATTTGTAGGTAATTAATTTTTAAGTATCTTCTAAATTTGGTTATTTTCAAATTGAGTTTTTATTAATTTTCTTTATGTTGTTTAATATTTTTCATTAGATGAGTGATCTGATTATTATATTGTTCTACGTGTTAAGTGAAGAAATGTAATGTTTTATGATTAATAATGTTGTTTTTAATGTATAACTACAAGAGTATTTGAGAGAGATTGTTGATAATGACAACTATCCCTTGTTATTTGTTACTAGCATGTTTTTAATGAAATAACAAAATCATCTACCAATTATATTATTAACTGTAATATCATTTTATATTAATCATAAAATTTCATATTTTTTAATACATAAAGATAAGGAAGATCATATGACAAAGATAATTTCTGTATCACCCAATTAACTCAAAAATTAAAAATGGCATATATTCTATTGAAAATATAAATTTTTGAGTACTTAAATAATTAAATTTTTTAATAAAAAATTAATTAAAAATGTCTTACTAGATACTCAAAACCTGATTAAGTATTTTATTATTATTATAACATAAACTTCAATATAATATACAACAAATTATGTATTTAATAAAATAAATTATGGAAAGATGGACTTATTTTAACTAAGGTTTAATTTTAACTCTGAGACAACACCATTTTATTTTGTGAGTTGATACATGCATAATATAAAGTATTTCGACATTGTCATCGATTATAAATTACTATCATAAGTTTCTCAATGCATAATAAGTTTAGGTTCAAATTATTAGGATGTAATTTTAGGTAGGGAACAAAAATACGTTAAATTTTGTGATTTTTTATAATAACTAAAAAATTTATAGCCAGAGTTTTGTTATTTCACAGTGTGATTGTTTTAACAGTGGTTTTTAAGTAATGTAGAATATAAAGTGAATAGATTAGATGATGTAGCTAATAGTTTACCGAAGAAAAATAGATAAAGTAGCTTTTATTTGTTACCTGATTCATTTACTATTTGTGGCAGATTTTACCCAACTTGAAAAGGCTCGACCTGAGTGGTTCTCGGAAACTTACTAGAATACCAGACCTTTCTATGTCACCAAATATTGAAGAAATAATTTTGAGTTATTGTGAAAAGTTGATTAAAGTTCACTCTTCGATATTCCTCACCAAGCTCAGTTATTTATGTTTAGATAATTGTTATGATCTGAATAGTGTAAATATTCCCAGCAACATTTTATCCACATCACCAGGATGGATTACTCTTTTGCTTTGTAGGAAGCTTAATATGTTTTCAACCAGTGAATCCAGATTCCCTCATGTCATACTGGAGCGTCAACGTCAAATTTTCTCAAGATTCCCTCGTCAGGAACCGGATATGATGAAAGAGATAAATTTCTTAGGACGGCGTGGTAAACGTCGACACCCTGGTCCTTTTCTCCCAAGTTCCAGTGAAATTTTCTCAATTACTTTTGACAGATATAATGAAGAAGAAGAAGAAGTGGCTAATAATACTATAGACTTAGAAATGTTGACAGAACTCCAGAAAGGTGTGTCTTTAAAGTCTTGTCTCAAGAAGCTCTGTCACTTAGATCTCTCTAACTGTTCTTCTCTTACAATCTTTCCATTTGACCTTTCTGATATGAAATTCCTAAAGCAACTTTCTCTCCGTGGTTGCTCAAAATTGGAAAATTTACCTGAGATTGAGGACACGTTGGCAGATCTAGCGGTGCTCATCTTAGACGACACAGCCATACAGGCACTACCTTCATCCTTGTGCCGTTTGGTAGGGCTTCAAGAACTGAGTTTGCACAATTGCTTCAATCTTGAGATTATTCCATCTTCCATTGGAAGCCTCACTAAACTATGCAAGTTACACCTTACCCAGTGTAGTTCACTTCAAACTTTTCCAAGCACCATTTTCAATTTGAAATTGAGGAAGCTTGATTTGGGTGGTTGCTCAAGGCTGAGGACCTTCCCAGATATCACGGAGCCGGCTCCTACTTTTGATCACATTAACTTGACATGTACGGCTGTTAAAGAACTGCCTTCCTCATTTGGCAATTTGGTTAATCTTCGATCCCTGGAGCTCCACAAATGCACTGATCTCGAGTCACTTCCAAACTCCATTGTTAATCTGAAGCTTCTCTCTAAACTTGATTGTTCGGGGTGTGCCAAATTAACAGAAATCCCAAGACACATCGGTCGCTTGAAGTCATTAATGGAACTGTCATTGCGTGATAGCGGAATCGTGAACCTTCCACAGAGTATTGCTTATCTTTCGAGGTTGAAATCGTTTGATTTAAGCGACTGCAAAAAGCTTGAATGCATCCCACAGATTCCACCATTTCTAAAACAACTCGTGGCATTGGATTGCCCGTCCATTAGAAGAGTGATGCCAAATTCTCTTGTTCGAAACCTCTCAAATTCCGAAGAGGGTGTCTTCAAATTTCATTTCACCAATGCTCAACAGCTGGATTCAGGTGGTCGTGCTAACATTGAGGAGGATGCAAGGCTTAGGATGACCGACGATGCATATAGGTGTGTGTTCTTCTGTTTTCCAGGGAGTGCAGTTCCTGGTTGGTTCCATTTTCGTGGGAAGGGACATTCACTGACTATAAATGAAGATTTAAGTTTCTGCAGCGATGATAGGCTCACTGGTTTCGCTTTGTGTGTGGTTCTTGGAGTGTTAGATACGAATGCTGTTGAACGTAGATTTCGTTCTTTTCGTTACAGCCTAAAATTTGAATCTGATGATTATGGCCCACAGATCATTCCAAATAATGATGTGTTAAACAGCTATTTCAAATGGGATGACGAAGACAGAGGTGTTGATCAAGATCACACATTCGTGTGGAAATTTAACTTGGAGTCCTTAAGGGCTAGCGGCATGAACCTTAGGCTCTGTGATGCTCAAAGCTTCACTTTTGAGATCAGTCTGTATGGTTCTCACTTGCCAGGTTACGAATCACTTATCAGAGAGTTGAAATCAGGTATCATAATAAAAGAATGCGGCATATGCCCTCTTTATTCCAAAATTACATGATACGACGTGGACACAGATAGGTAAAATATCTAAAATGTAAGACACGAGAGGACACAAATCTATATATTATATAATTATGAATTATATAAATTGACAATGAAGATTTATTTATATGAATAAGCATGTTTCAAATTAATTTTTGGAGAAAAATATATTTTTTATGACTAATTTACAAGGATTAGTTTCTTATTTTTATAATCATAATAACAATTTATACAATAAAATTTGATTTTTTTAAAAATTAATGTATTTTCTTTTTTTAAATTGTGTTAGAATCATAACAAAATTGTCAGAAATCTAATAAATATTTTTGAATTGGATATTTCACATGTCCTACCGGTGTTATACGAGTGTCGTGTGACTTCATTTATGAGTGAAGAGGAGGCAAACCCAAAAGACATATCACAAAGCCTAAGAATTTTGATGATTATGACTGCACTCTTAAACACTCTTAAAGGCAAAAGGAAGTAATGACCGAGCATAGAATAAAAAGCAGAATAGTACTTTTCCAAGTTGTTAGGATCTCATTTAATCTGTTTTGCAGTTTTGCTATATATATATGTATGGGAAACTTTTGTCAGATATCATAGAATTATTAACCTGAAAAATATAGACATTGCAGAAAGCTACCCAGTCAACTAGTCTCTTCCTCTTCTGCTAATTAGTCTTTCATTGGTCAGGATCTAAAATGTATTATTTTTATTTTCGAAATAAAAGGTATTTTCAGAAATTTAAAAGTTGTGTTGGGTGCAAGGAGAATTAGCTATTCCAAGTTTATCATATAATTTTATTGCTTTCAAATATTGTCAAAAGTTTCAGTGTAATTTTTTTTTTTCTTGTTTGTTACATTCCCATCTTCATCAAGAATTAGAATTTTCAAATCTTTTTCCGTTCAAACTTTATAATTAGCTACATACAACTGTGGATAATATAAACCAACTTTTGTCAATGATTGACCTTGGTTTTATTAATTGTCAAACATAAAGCTATTGGAAATTGTCTTATCTAGAATTTGAATGGCATACCTACATATGAAGGAATCAAATTCATTCTTGAAATGAAGATTTTATCACCAATATTTGTTCCTGTTAGAACTATTGCACAGATAACATTTTTCTTCAAATCAATAACTTGCAACGTTGTTCCATTACAAAGACCATTGGTTTTATCAATATTTCTCAAAAACATAATAGGCATGCCAATTTTCAAATGAAGGCGATGATTTGATATCCCTGAACATTTTATCTCATTTAAGAACTCAGATGTGAACCATATCTTCGTCTGATTGGCAAGGTGTATCCAAGCTAAGATAAGTTATTTATTTACCACTTAACAGAGATAAAATAAAATCATTCACTTGCTCTACTGATTCAGTTGTCCAACAAAGTATTGCTCCATCCTCAAAGTACCTAGGACATGTCATGTTAGTCAACAAATTAGGATAAAGAAAATTCACCAATGACAATAAAGGTGTTTCTTTGGGCTCAATCAATAGATCTTGTTGGATTTCCACTACACACTCACCATTTTCATTCAAACCAATTTGGCCATCTCCAATTTTTGAAGATCCAATCAGTAAAGTCTTTGACATTGTTTGCACTTACATTAGATTTTGCATTGTTTAATCTCATGTTTTGAGAAAGTTTTAGGACTCAGACAACTTAACCATAAATGACAAGAGTTGATTGTTGACTTCACAACATCATATCTTGATCGTTTTTTACCACTAACAATATCTTTCTAAAATCACCTCCCAAAATCACAACCTTCCCCCCAAAAGGTTTTTGACAATTTTCGTCATTAACCGTTCTCATAACATCTCTCAAAGTTCTGTCAAAGGCTTTAAAACACATTCGATTCATCATGGTTCTTCATCCCAAATAAAAAATATTTAATAAATATTAAAATCAAAATGTAATGTTTTGTAAAATCTAAAAATTTAATTTAAAATGTTAGAGAAATAAGCTACCTAGAAAAACATCATTAGATATTTATAATATATTAATTTATAAATAGACAGTGGGTGTAAAATTTATTAAGAAACATATTGATATTAATATATTGTTATTTGTAGTGTGGGGTTCAACATGTGAAGAAATAGCCAAAGTAAAATTCAAATGCTTGTCAGATAGGAAATCATATGTCAAAACAGAAGATATAGGATATTTGATTTTGAAATTAGAATTAGAATCTTTGTGCAGATTCGCAATTTGATGTTGATAATCAGCAAGATAGGAAGAAATTTTCTTTATTCTTCTAGATCGTCTCAGATCACTACCAAGGCCATCTTGAATAACAGTGTCAGGATCAGAATCAGCATTGTGAGCAATTTCTGGTGTGTTATAAGAATTTTGAATATGAACAATATTACCTGAATCAGCCATGGCACTTTCAGTACAACTATTAAGATCAAGTAAGAGATCAGCTTGGTTAACATGGAACCTCATTTCTTATTGATCTTGGTTTATTCACATTGGCACCTTGTTTCATGTGAGTGATGACTTATAAATGCTGTTGGCCTGTGATTGTTAATTCTTTATAATTGTAGTTTCAGTAAAATTGAAGACAACTTGTAAACTGTTTGAAGGAATATAGGTTTAAAGACTCCTATCTTATATGTTATGTTATTAACAGAGGATGTTTATTAATTATCATCTTATGGATTTCAGCAGTTTTTAGGAGCTTTTCTAAGTTTCTGATTTCTTTAAAAACATAAAACCATAAATGCATAATATAATTTAAATTTTGAATAAATATCACAAACCTCATTTTATAACTCATTTTATAAGTAATAGATTTGAGTTGAAACTTCAATTCTTAATATACAACTTTAAATATTCATAATTTTTATTACTTAAATTAAGGATGTTATATTGTACTTATATGTATGAGATTTTTTTTTTCTAAGTGTTATACAAAATATTTAACAATAAAATTATATGAAATCCATTATTCTTTTACCAAAAAGTGTGAATTAAGATTTCAATCTCAATTAAATGTCTTTATAGTAAAAAAAATCTAAAAAGTTGTAAATAAATTATTAATAATTAATACCATTGGCTGCGGGAGATTTTTAATTTTTTTATGGAAATGTTATTTATTATATATGACCTAAACAAATGCTAATTTTTTACAATTTAAGATACAGTTTGTGGTAGTTAAAAATTGTTACGAATATTATTTTCAGCTATTAAAATAATTGCCAAAAGTACTTATGTCAAAACTTGTTTGTTATTACGATCCTACAATCTGTTTTTTATTAGAAAAGAATAATCAGGTGCTAACAGTTAAAAATAATCATATTCCCATCCTACAATCTGTTTTTTTATTTATTTAAAAATTTAATTTATATTTTAATTAAATAATATAATTTAATATTTTATTATTATTTAGAGTTGTTAAAAGGTTATTATAATATGAAAAACGGTCGTCAAAATAGTCATTTTTTTTTCCAGATTTACATAACTAGAATAAAAAAAATATTCACGTAGCTGCATGTAATAAAACATCACAGTATCATAGCCCAAGAAAACAACATGTTTACCCAAAACAATTCAGCTAGCAAATAATTATAATACACAAAAAATCTTCAAAAAAACAATTAATATTTGAATCTGTAAATGAAAACTATCATTTTAATATCAAAAAAAGGAATTGTATAATTATAATTTCAACATTAAAAATAAAAAAATGAAATACTAGAGCGATAATTGTCCCTAGACTGCATTAATTAAATTCATCAGAAACGCACCCAATTATCAGTTTCAACAAGAAAACATTTATATGGTATTGGAATAAAATTCCATATTATTTATTATTATTAATTTCTCAATGTGAGAATGATTTGAGTGTGGAAATGGAATGAGATGAATGAAATCTAAGGTGAGAATAATTAATTGTGCACTGAACCATCTTATGTGTCATTAAGAAAGGAAAATTAAATAGAAAAACATTTAAAATATCAATTGTACTTTAGAAAAGAAAAATCACAAAGGATCCATTAAGTATTCTATATGCTAGAAAGTGCAAATTGAAGGTTTATTATAAACGCAGAATAATTTGTTAATATTTTTTCAATCATCCTCTGAATTAATTATTTTGAAATTAAAAAAATTGTTAAAGAAATTTTTTTATAACTTAATTTTTTTATTTTAATTTTATAGATTTTTAAATTTGAAATAAATAAATTTTATTTATATTTTTTATCCAATATCTATGTTTTAAAAAAAAGTACTCATGAATATAAAAAATAAAATAAGTAAATCAAAATATAATTATCAAGATTGTTCTATGTTCCTTTTCAATGGTAGAATTTAAAAAAAAAAGCTTGTTTCTTTCTATACGTCATTCTTTAAATTTCAAAATAACATTACTTCTTTCCTTTTAATGATAAATTTTACGTAATGCACCTAGATATACAATAAAATAAAAGAAATTAAATACACCAAAATATACAATAAAATGAGATAAAATAAAATAAATATTGAATAATCCTTAACTACTTATCAAATTTTAAATTGTTATGTCATGATGTTTAAGTATATAAATAACATTTACATTATGATATTATATCATAAAGCATTACCCATTTATATAGGGATTAAATAAATACGATTCTGTATATGTAAAAGGTGTGAAAAAAATTAAAAAATAAATAAATTGAGTAAAGATATTGAAGAAACTACACGCATTAATGCGTAAGGTTGGTATAAAGCTAGACACCACCATATTCTGCGAATTGATGACACTTCCACTGACTCAATATTTTAACTTAACAAATGGCACGATAACCAAGAAGTTTCTTTGAGATTCCAAATCATTTTCAGATTTTTTAGCTTTTCATAATATAATTGATATAAATATAAAAATTTTATAAGATTAAGTATGCAGGAGAAAAGAAAAGCAGATTACAAAGCCCAAATCAAGGCCCAATTAAAACTTAAATAAGGATTTTAACACATAGCTATGTTTCCACGCGTGATACTATGAAAGATACTTTTGAGAAAATTCAAAGACTTTTCCAAAAGTTGATTTGTGTTTATAATATGGTAGAAACAAAGGCACTGAGAGTTGCAGAGAAAGGAGAGAAAATTGATTCCAATGTCAGCAAGTTCTTCATCATTGGCCATGTCTGCTTCTCTAACAAAGCATGATGTGTTTCTCAGCTTCAGAGGGGAAGACACACGTGACAACTTCATTAGTCACCTTTATGCAGCACTGCAAAGGAAGAACATTCAAGCATATATTGATTACAGATTACTCAGGGGCCAAGAAATTTCACCTGCACTCCTCTCTGCAATAGAAGAATCAAAGATTTATGTCATCGTTTTCTCCAAAAACTACGCATCTTCCACATGGTGCTTGAATGAACTCACTAAGATACTTGAATGCAAGAAGAGATTTGGAAGGGATGTGATACCTGTTTTCTACAAGGTGGATCCATCAACTATTAGGAAGCAGGAAGAAAGATACAAAGAAGCATTCGATGAGCATGAGCAGCACTTTAAGCACGACAAAGTGCAAGGATGGAAGGATGCTCTCACCGAAGTTGCTGGACTTTCAGGCTGGGATTCAAAAGTCACAAGGTCATTATATTTATTACATGCATCGAGATAATCAGGATCTCTTTTCATTTACTAAAATTGTGTTCATCTCACCATAAATCAAGTGCTTCTTTTTTCATTTCTATTAGTCGGTCATAGATCTGAACCATATCACATGTTATAGCTAAACTTTGTACCTACAAGGCTGCTTCCTAGTATCAGAAGTCACTACCGGTTACTGTAGAATTTCTGCGATCTTGATTTGCAATTTCTAAACCAACCACACTAATATACGAAGATAACGTCCTATACTTACCTTCAACTTTTTAATTTATTTATTTTATCCAGAACTCGAAACTACAATCAATATGTGAATCTATTCAATGATGTTCACTCTTCTTGACTCTGAATTTTTCTTTAGTTTTGTTTTAGCTTTTGTGCATGAATACTTATACTTTATTTTCTAAATCATCTGCCAGGCCAGAACACACACTTGTTGAAGAAATTGTGGAAGATATTTTGAGAAAATTGAATCGTTATTCCATCAGTTATGATCAAGGAATCATTGGCATTGAACAAAATATTGAAGGAATTCAGTCCTTGTTGCATCTTGAGTCACCGGATGTTCGGATCATAGGAATTTGTGGCATGGGAGGAATAGGAAAAAGTACAATTTGTGATCAAATATATCACAAATTGGCATTGCAGTTTGATTCCAGGAGCCTTGTTTTAGACGTTCAAGAAAAAATACAAAGAGATGGAATAGACAATATCATAACAAAATCTCTATCTGAGCTTCTAAAGGAAGAGATAAAGAAATCCTCTGATTTATCATATTGCAATGAAAGGCTCAAACGGACAAAGGTTCTCCTCATTCTTGATGATGTTACCGATTCAGCTCTACTTAAAAAATTAATAGGTGGGAGTGATAGATTTGGGCTGGGCAGTAGAATCATTATCACCAGTAGAGACAGACAAGTGCTTAGGAATGCTAGAGCTGGTGATATCTACGAAGTTAAGGAGTTGAATGTTTATTATTCTCAGAAACTTTTTAGTTTACATGCTTTTAAACAAAAATCTTCAGAAGAAAAATCTTACAGGGAACTGCCAGAAAAGGTGTTGAGATATGCAAAAGGGATTCCTTTAGCTCTCCAGATTTTGGGGTCATTGCTTTATGGAAGAACAAGAGAAGCATGGGAGAGTCAGTTGCAAAAGTTGGAAAAGGGCCAACATCTTGGTATTTTCAATGTATTAAAATTAAGTTATGATGGGCTGGAGGAGGAGGAGAAGAATATATTTCTTGACATAGCTTGCTTTTATAGAGGAGACAAGGAGATTGTGGTAGCAGAAAGACTTGATGACTATGGTTTCTCTTCTAAGATTGGAATGGATATTCTCAAAGATAGGGGCCTAATATCTGTCTTTCGTGGTAGAATTGTGATGCACGATCTAATACAAGAAATGGGTAAAGAAATTGTTCGTAAAGAGTGTCCTCAGCATCCTGGAAAACGTAGCCGATTGTTTAATGATGAGGAAATTTGTGAGGTTTTAAGAAAGAACAAGGTATATTCTGTTGTTACTTTGTGAAAAATAGCAAACTACTGAGCTGTCATTAAACATCCTGAAATGCAGCATTTCATGCTTTTTTTTTTCTAATTACATTGATTTACTTTCAGGGGTCAGATGCAATACAGTCTATATTACTATATAATTTGAGAGTAAAAGAAGTTGTAGTACTTGCACAAAGTTTCGAAAAGATGGACAATCTTAGGATGCTTATGCTCTACACGTGGGGAATGGAATCAAAAGTGTCTCTTGAATCATCTATTGTAGGTCTGCCGGACACTCTAAAGATTCTATATTGGGACTATTTCCCTCGAAGATTTTGGCCTCTAAAGTTTTGCCCACAAAATCTAGTGACCCTCGAAATGCCATACTGCCATCTTGAACAACTGTGGGAAGGAGATCAGGTTTTTGAAGCTATCTATGTTCCTTTGTGTTCTAAACTTTCAAAGATAAAAATAAATTATAGAAGCATGTTTTCTGTATTATGCATATACAGGTTTTCATTTGCAATTCCTTTGTGCCTTCTCCACATTATTCGATTTGAAATTTCTCTCATACTCAGCATGTTTCTAATTAAAGATAATTATAAATTTAATAGTTTGCATTTTTTTTTAGGCATATCGTCTAATGGCCCATGAATGTATTATCTACTTTGGAAGATCTTATATAGTTTTTTAATATGAAAAGGAGTTATGTAAATAAAATGGAATTTTATATAATTTAGTTAATTTAATTATAATTTTCATCGTTTCTGAAAAATAAAAATTATATTTAATTTAATTACCCTGTCTTCGTATTTTATCTTTAATAATATTTTAAAACCAAAAAAAAATTACATTGACAGAGGCCATATAAAAAACATAATAAGTTTAGGTTCAAATGATTAGGATGTAATTTTAGGTAGGGAACAAAAAGACGTTAAATTTTGTGATTTTTTATAATAAGTATAAAATTTATAGGCAGAGTTTTGTTAGTCCACAGTGTGGTTTTTTTAATAGTGGTTTTTAAGTAATGTAAAATATAAACTCAATAGATAGTAGCTAATAGTTTAAATAGGAAGAAAAATAGATAAAGTAGTTTTTATTTGTTACCTCATTCATTTACTATTTCTGGCAGATTTTACCCAAGTTGAAAAGGCTCGACCTGAGTAGTTCTCGGAAACTTACTAGAATACCAGACCTTTCTACGTCACCGAATATTGAAGAAATAAAGCTGAGTTGTTGTTGCAAGTTGATTGAAGTTCACTCTTCGATATTCCTCAGCAAGCTCAGTTATTTATGTTTAGATTTTTGTTATGATCTCGAAAGTGTAAATATTCCCAGCAACATTTTATGCACATCACCAGGATGGATTACTCTTTCCCATTGTCGGAAGCTTAATATGTTTTCATTGAGTGAACATCAAGAGATAAATGCTAATAATGCTACAGACTCAGAAGACTCAGAAGACTCGGGCTTAGATCTCTCTGACTGTTCTTCTCTTACAATCTTTTCAATTGACCTTTCTGATATGAAATTCATAAATGAACTTTGTCTCAGTGGTTGCTCAAAATTGGAAAATTTACCCGAGATTCAGGACACGTTGGAAGATCTAAAGAAGCTCAACTTAGACGGCACAGCCATACAGGCACTACCTTCATCATTGTGCCGTTTGGTAGGACTTGAAGAACTGAGTTTGCGCCGTTGCTGCAATCTTGAGATTATTCCATCTTCCATTGGAACTCTCACCAGACTATGCAAGTTAGACCTTACCTACTGTAATTCACTTCAAACTTTTCCAAGCACCATTTTCAATTTGAAGTTGAAGAAGCTTGATTTGTGTGGTTGCTCAAGGCTGAGGACCTTCCCAGAGATCACGGAGCCGGCTCATACTTTTGCTCACATTAACTTAACATCTACGGCTGTTAAAGAACTGCCTTCCTCATTTGGCAATTTGGTTAATCTTCGATCCCTGGAGCTCCCCAAATGCACTGATCTCGAGTCACTTCCAAACTCCATTGTTAATCTGAAGCTTCTCTCTAAACTTGATTGTTCGGGGTGTGCCAAATTAACAGAAATCCCAACACACATCGGTCGCTTGACGTCATTAGTGGAATTGTCATTGCATCATAGCGGAATCGTGAGCCTTCCTGAGAGCATTGCTCATCTTTCAAGCTTGAAATTGCTTGATTTAAGCGACTGCAAAAAGCTTGAATGCATCCCACCGATTCCACCATTTCTACTACAACTCGTGGCATTGGATTGCCCATCCATTAGAAGAGTGATGCCAAATTCTCTTGTTCTAAACTTGTCAAATTCCAAAGAGGGTGTCTTCAAATTTCATTTCACCAATGCTCAACAACTGGATTCAGGTGGTCGTGCTAACATTGAGGAGGATGCAAGGCTTAGGATGACCGACGATACATATAGGTCTGTGTTCTTCTGTTTTCCAGGGAGTACAGTTCCTGGTTGGTTCCATTTTCGTGGGAAGGGAGATTCAGTGACTATAAATGAAGATTTAAGTTTCTGTAGCAATGATAGGCTCACTGGTTTCGCTTTGTGTGTAGCTTTTGGAGTGTTAGATACGAATTCTGTTTATGGTAGATATGATTCTTTTCGTTACAGCCTAAAATTTGAATGTGATGATGATGGCACACATATCATTCCAAATAATGATAGGTTAAACAGACATTTCAAATGGAATGGTGAATACAGAGTTGTTGATAAAGATCACACATTCGTCTGGAACTTTAACTTGGAATCCCTAAGCCCTAGGCTCTGTGATGCTCGCAGCTTCACTTTTGAGATCAGTCCGTATGATTATCATGGGTGGGCAGATAAAACAATAAAAGAATGCGGCATATGCCCTCTTTATTCCAAAAAGAAAGATGATGAATATGATGGTGCTGTTGAGATTGAAGAATCCAGTTGAAGCAATGTCGCACAGTCTTCAAGAGACACAAGCTAGCCAGTCAACTAGTCTGTTCCTCTTCTGCTAATTAGACTTTCATTGGTGAGGATCAAAACTGGCTCTTCTGCTAATTACAAGTGTTGAAATTTTATCATGAATTTCTCATTTTTAATTTATTTTGTTTTATTTACATTTTCAATGGCATTTTACGGTTGGATTCGTTCAATTGTTGACAAAGATTTCTAAGTTATTGTTAGATATAGTTTGATGTTTGTGTTGAGCATGAGATGGGGTGCTCTGTTGTCCCAGAGTTGCATTCTCTTCAAATTCTTTATATTTCGGTTTCCTTAACTTCTTTAGCATATTTGGGTTGCATTTGCAGTGAACTCATTATGGAATCTCATATTCCCAGTTTTACGACAAGGTACCTGTTTATGCCAATTAATGCTGATTGAATATCATATCATTGTATTAGGTTTGTGCATGGAGCTGTAAAACCAGAAAATTCTCAGCTTGGTTATTTGAACCTCATATTTCTTACTGATCTTGGTTTGTTCACATTGAGGCACCTTATTTCATGTGGGTGATGATAACTTATTAATGCTGTTGCCGTGTCATTCTTAATTCTTTATAATTGTAGTTTCACAGTAAAGTTAAGAAAGCTTGTTTATTAATTATCATCTTATGGATTTTTTTAGTTCCATTCTGTCTTTCTTTTATGATTTTTATTACTTACATTTTGGATGTTATATTGTACTTCCATATTGATTATATATGCATATCAGTTTTTTTTTTTCTTAGCACTGTACAAAATATTTAATAAAAAAATTATATGAAATATATTATTCTTTGACCAAACGGTGACAATTAAAATTTCAATCTCAATTAAATGGCTTTATAGTAAAAAAATTATCTAAAAAATGGTAAATAAATTATTAATAATTAATACCATTGGCTGCAGAGGATTTTTTTAAAATTTATTTATGGAAATATTATTATATATGAACAAAAAAAAATGCTATTTTTTATGACTTAAGAAGCAGTTTGTGGTAATTAAAAATTGTTACAAATATTATTTTCAGCTACTAAAACAATTGCCAAACCTACGTGTGTCAAAACTTGTTTGTTATTACGATTTTCAACACCTACTCGTGTTTTTTTTTATTAGAAAAGAATAATCAGGAGCTAACAGTTAAAAATAATCATATTCCCATTCTACAATCTGTTTTTTATTTATTTAACAATTTAATTTATATTTTAATTAAATAATTTGATTTAATACTTTTTTATTATTTAGAGTTGCTAAACGGTTATTATAATATTAGAAATGGTCGTCAAAATAGTCTTTTTTTTCTTATTTATATAACTAGAATAAAAAAAATACTCACGTGCCTGCATGTAATAAAACCTCACCCAATTTCTTCAAGCAACATATCACTTTTAACCTCCACCCTATATTTTTTAAAATTTCTAATTTTTTTTATTTGAAAATATGAAATAATAAATATAATTCAAAAATAGAAAAATATATTCTAGTCAAAAAAATTCGGAACGCAAAATTAAAAATGTATTATAAATAAAATTGTATTTTGGAAATTAAAAATCCGAAATATTTTCAGATTAAATGTTGTAGAATTAATTTATATTTACACTCTTCTTTTATATAAGATTATTTTTATCAATTAGAAAGGATATTTTTATCATTTTCAATAACAGATTAAGTACATGTTGGAATTGAAAGTAGTCTTTATATAAGGAAGTTTGAGCTTGATTGAAAGTGCAAGGAGAAATTGGCAACCTCACAATATTCATAGCCCAAGAAAACAACATGTTAACCCAAAACAATTCAGCAAACAAATAACTATAATACAAACAAAATCTTAAAAGAAACAAGTAATATTTTAATCAGTAAAATGAAATAAAAGAAATTAAAAAAAAGATTGTAACATCCTTAATACCTTATTAAATTTCAATTTACTATGTCATGATATGTAGTATATAAATAACATTTACATTATTATATTATTTACATTATTATATTATTATATTATTTACATTATTATATTGTTATATCATAAAGCATTATCCATTCATATAGGGATTCTCAAATACATACATCAACATAAAATATCAAAAGAACTAAAAGAAAAAATTCTACCATTTTCAATTTTGAGGCCTTACATGCAACTGATAATAATAACCAATAAAAAAAACATACTTACAAGATAAGTTAATGATTTTTAAATTTATATTTAAATTATTCAGTCATAATCATATAAATAATCACATTTCATTCATTTCAAATATATTAAACAATTAAGTATCTCTAAATGTCTTATGTTCTACCTCACTTGTACCAGAAATCCAATTACATCCACACACATTTGTTTGCACCTGTCATAATACCCTAATGTGAAATTCACACATCTATGCAAATAAGAATATCGATACAGAATCATCTCATATGACAAGATTAATTCATATGACATGCTAGACAATTATTTTTTTATATTGTAGACCAAATCATGTAAACCTCATTCAACTATCACTACCTTAATATTTTCATTTATGTGATTTCAATATATCAAAGTCAGATATTTTATTCTAAATGTATTATTAATTAATGCACATCCTAACCATTCTCAACACGATATTTATTTTCTTGAAAATAATATGTATTGATCACATTCCTACATGATTCAATTTCATCTCACTCATCAATATATCATTCAATCATATAGTAGTTGATATTACTGCTGCAAAATATCAACAATAATCCCATAACATTTAAAATTTCACATATCAATTGAATATATAACGAGTATTTCTTTTATATTTTTCTATAAATGTTAGATTTACTTATTTTAAACACATATGTTGCATGAATTGATTAAAATATTGACATTAGAAAGTTGTAATTACTTACAATTTACAAAATGACAAAATTTGAAAAGATTTAATTCAATTTCATAGCCCGTAGAAAACAAACCAAAAGATAGCCAAGCAAAGAAGACAAATCGTAAGGCAAGAAATGATACCCAGAGAAATCTCCTTAACACAGGAAATTTTCGTTGAGTGAAACTAAGGCAGAGAACATCCAAACAATAATAGTTTAAATTTGCTTACCATAGGAAAATTTCTTTAAGCAAATTTGAGTCCGAAAGTACTCCAAAATCTGCATATTTGAAAATTATTTTGTATATTTAAAAATAAGTTAAAATCAGCCTTAATACAAAAACACAAGTGAAATGCATTTAAAAGAAAAGCGAGAACATTAAAAAAAGTTCAATAGAGTTTAAAATCAAAGTATAGTTTATTATAATTTATAAGTTTAATTGTACATTTTATAAGTTTAATTGTACATTTTATAAGTTTAATCATCCATGACCCATAGTTAAAATATTTTTTATTTTAGTTTTTATACCAAAAGACATCTCCTTTAAGTCTTATACTAAAAGGGGATATGTTTTAAATATAAAACTGAAAAAAATTATAATATAAAAGTTTAGTATGGATGCTTCTCTATTAAATTTATAATTTCAAAGACTAAATTTTATAATTACAAATTTTCAAATAATTCATAAAACAGGCCAGAACATATTCCAAAGAGTAGAATATAATTGCTTTTAAATTAGACAAAATTTGCTAGTATTAGATTTCTACATAAGAACAATATAAATACCAAATCTAAGTACCGATTTTGTATAAGATATTTTCCAGAGAACAAAAATGATATAACCATTAAACTGCTAGTAACAAAGAACTTGAATTCTAAATTCTTATAAAAAATATCTCAACCACTGAAGAATAGAGGCTATCAAAACTAGGATTAAAATATTGTATTTTTATACCAACAACAGAAAGTTGCAGTGATTTGAGATAGACAATGCTACGACAGAAAGAAATAATTATGAATGTGTAATCCTTATATATATATTATGAATAAAAATGTTTCTATATTTCATCAAGATATGTTCCCAACCTGCAGTTAAAGAAGTTTAGCACCGATCTTAGTTTAGCATCGATCTTGGTGTTTTGACAGTCTCTCCATTTTTATCCCCTAAATAAAAAATCATGTCTCATAAGGAAGACACCAGTAACGAGTCCGATAGAAACTCGTACAACGCTTCATTGCCGAGCAAATTCAGCAATTGGCAAGGGCTATTTACTCGCTCAACATGGTAAAAGTGACACGTTTGTTAGCTATGCAGGTCTGCTTGTCCATAACTCCTCTTCTAATTCTGCTTTTACGAAACTATGGATTTTGGATAGCGGAGCAACCCATCACATTGCATCTGATATCACTCTCAAAGATATTCTTTGTGTTCCTTCTTTCAATTTAAATCTCATGTCCATTAGTAACCAGTTCACTAAATTGTTGTGTCGTTTTTACTCCACATGGTTGCGTTTTACCGGACTTGGCTACGGGGAGGATGATTGGCTCGGGTAAACAACACGCAGGTTTATACTACATGTCCCCTCTTCCAAACCAAGCCCACGCATCTCAAATATCGACCGATCCTGATTTATGGCACAAGCGCCTTGGACATCCTTCTCCGGCGTGTCTACAACTTGTATCTTCCTTACTACCTATCCCTATCAGTAAAAATCTCATTCCCTTTCCTTTAAGCACAATAAAATCTCATTCTCCATTTAATCTATTGCATTGTGACATTTGGGGTCCTATACTAGATGTACTTGGCTATTTCTTATGAGTCACAAATCTGAAACCCAACATCTCTTAGAGTCATTCATTACATTTGCACAAAATCAATTTCAGGTATCTATTAAAACCATCCGCGTTGACAACGTACTGGAATTTATTGCAATGTATGATTTTTTTATCAAAAAAGGTATTGAATGTCAACGCACTTGCGTTTACACTCCTCAACAAAATGGAGTAGTAGAACGCAAACATAGACATGTTTTAAACACAGCACGAGCCCTCCTATTTCAGTCCAATTTACCATTAGAATTTTGGGGAGAATGCGTTTTAACCGCCACATATATCATTAATCGCTTGCCATCACCTTTACTAAAAAATAAATCACCTTTTGAGCTACTATATAATCAACCACCTTCACTTTCTCACCTAAAAACTTTTGGTTGCCTCTGTTACGCAACTGTTGTTTCACCTAAGCAAAAATTTGATCCGCGCGCCCGACAATGCATCTTCATTGGTTATCCTCACAGTCAAAAAGCATACAAATTATTTGATATAGATGCAGGCACCCTTTTTACAAGTCGGGATGTCATCTTCCATGAAAGTGTTTTCCCATTCTGCCAACGGTCACAGACACAATCCTCACCTCCATTACAAGGTATTTTGCCCACTATTGACATTGACTTACCCACTCCTGTCCAACATTCACTCGATCAACCTTCTTCTCTTACTCATCACAATGAACCTGAACCTCCATCAAACCAACATTCTTCTCCTACTCGTCACAATACACCTGAACCTCCATCAAACCAACTCTCTTCTCCTACTCGTCACAATGCACCTGAACCTCCATCAAACCAACTTTCTTCTCCTACTCGTCATAATACACCTGAACCTCTAGTAGACCAACCTTTTTCTCTCATGCCAAGAAGTTTAGCACCCATTACCAAACCTTCTCCAATCGACCTTCCCGTTCGACGATCCAATCGCACATCAACCCAACCTTCCTGGCTTCAAGACTACGTAACAGAATCTCAAGCCAATCATTCGACCACTGCCCAAGACCGACCGAATGGAACCAGGTATCCTATGCATCATTTTCTTTCTAATTCCCGATTTTCTTCTACACATAGTGCATATCTTGCTAACATCACAACCACCAAAGAACCTCACACTTATGCTCAAGCTATCCTTGATCCAAATTGGCAAAAAGCAATGGACGAAGAGCTTTCCGCCTTGCAGCTAAATCAAACGTGGACCTTGACACCATTACCCGCTGGGCAGAAACCCATCGGATGCAAATGGGTCTATAAAATAAAGTACAACCCAGATGGTAGCGTCGACAGATATAAGGCGCGCCTTGTCGCAAAGGGGTACACTCAGATTGAAGGTGTCGACTATTCTGAAACTTTTTCACCAACAGCAAAATTAACAACTTTGAGGTGTCTCCTCACCATTGCAGCAGCCAGAAATTGGTTTACTCACCAGCTAGATGTGCAAAATGCCTTCTTACATGGCACATTGCATGAAATTATTTTCAACATTTTCTCATGTGATTAAATCTGTAGGATTTCAACAGTCCAAGACAGATTACTCTCTATTCACAAGACAGAATAACTCATCATTTACTGTCTTTTTGATTTATGTGGATGATATTCTTTTGACAGGAAATGATTTGATAGAAATTCAGCGTGTTAAAGATTGTTTATTACAATAATTTCGCATTAAAGATCTTGGAGACCTAAAATATTTTCTAGGGATTGAATTTTCCCGTTCCAAAGCTGGTATTTACATGTCCCAAAGAAAATATGCGCTTGATATTTTGCAGGATACGGGACTCACAGGTGCTCGTCCAGACAAATTTCCAATGGAACAATACCTAAAACTCACACCAGACGATGGAGAGTTATTAAAGGATCCAGTCAAATACAGGCGACTCGTGGGACGACTTATATACCTCACGGTTACTCGGCCTGACATAGCATTTTCGGTTCAGACCCTAAGTCAATATATACAGGATCAGTATCTGGATATTGCATTTTTCTTGGTTTCTCTATTATCTCATGGAAGTAAAAAAAAACAGACAAACGTATCAAGATCATCAGCGGAGATAGTTTGGTTGAGATATCTGTTGCAGGATTTAAAGGTGTCATGTAACTTGCCAGCTCAACTTTTCTGTGACAATCAAGCGGCATTACATATAGCAGCAACCCCAGTATTTCATGAACGCACAAAACACATTGACATAGACTGCCACATTGTGCGAGAAAAATTACAAGCTGGATAATCAGTCCTTCATATGTACCGACACAGTATCAGCTCGCATATATTTTTACGAAGGCATTGGGCAAGGAACGATTTTTGACGCTACGACACAAGTTGGGGGTTCTTGATCTTCACCTACCAACTTGAGGGGAGTATTAAGGAAATAATAATTATAAAATTATATGCAATTATTGTATGCAATATTTGACGATATTGTACCCAATTATATAATTAATTTAATAATTATAGAATTATATGCAATTATTGTATGCAATATTTGACGATATTGTATCCAATTATATGCAATTAATTTAATAATTATAGAATCTCATGATTAGTATCCTACCTAATTAGATTGTAATTTTGGAGAGAGAAACTCCCTATATATATTTACTATACATGCAGCAGTGATGTAATATACACATAAGAATAAGAAACATTTCTTCTTCTTACCATTTTGTATATTTTCTTATAAACATTGAAACTAAAAACAAAGTATTGCATTATTTTACATCTACATCACGAAATACATAAAAAATTATTTATACACACCTCAAACCTAGGTATATTTCTTCTAGTTCCTCCTTCAAATGCAAGCACCGGTAAAAATGCTATAGCTGGTTCTTTTATGTCCACAAGAAAGTTCTGCACAGAAATAAATCGAGATTTTATCATAGGAAAAAACCCAGAACCAAATTTTAATTAATTTCAAGCAACTAAAAAAAGTACAACAGTTGACACAACCAAGCAATCCATTCATTTTGTGTTACACTGGTGAATTCCTTTTTAACCATTCAAATGACATTTACATGTTATAAGTTAAGATGAAGCCACCTTTGATTATCAACACGACTTTCATGTACATGCTATATTTGAACTATATCACTGGTTAATGTTGGACTACACCACCACTCTTGAGGCTGCAATTATGACAACCCCAAAGGGATTGAAACTACTGCAGGTTAGGTGTGAATGCAATTAAGACAATTGTCCAACAAAAAGAAAGCAAGTAAACAAGAGAGAAAGCAATCATAAACAATGTTATTAGTCTCTTTCTTTTTCTGTTATTCCATTACTTTTGTTCCTGGTTTGCTTTCTTGACATGTGTCTTTGTAGGAAAAAAAACTAATGGTTTTGAAGAAGGATAATGCCACCATGTCATGGCTAATTCTCTTTTTCAGTCCTTAGTCCTCATTAACAACTTAAGACAGTTAAATACTTACAGAAAACTTTAAGCAAACAAGAAAGCTTGAAAAAAAAAAAATTAGAAAATTCCTTACATCTGATCTGCATGCGGCACATACTGAAAAAAATTGAACAAAATCAGAATATGGACGAAAAAAGATAGCACTGTTCAGTAGAAACATTAAAATCCTACTCTGTATAATACAAAGGAAAAATTACATAACATAATCCAATGCTGAAAATAGAAAATGAAATTTATATGCATTAGAAAATAGTTTTCTGCAAGAATACAAACTGTTATTCACCTTAAAAGCAAGAACTTAATTCCCACATGATATTGAATATGTATGAAACTACGAATTGAAATGGAAGAAAGAAAGTGCTCAAAACTACACATATTTAGCCTAATTTCATGATGGCAATTAAAAATTTACTTAATTCAAGAGGGCGTAAAACAGACCCAAAGCAAACATAGGTAAAGGTCTTCCACAAATTTCATGACAGATACTACCTTCCAATGTGATTTTTTTTTTTATCAACAAAGAATAAATAAAATAAAATGAGACACTTCAGGGGTGTCTCAACCCTTATACAAAACTCCAAAACAGGTTTCCTAGAACCCTAACAACTAAGGATCCAACAAACATTGTACTACCTATCAAGCTAAAATCCCATACAAAGGTAAATAAACTCAACAAATACAGTTATATCACCCCACCAGAGAGGTCACACCCTCAAACAAGAACATACATCCAACAACTAAACAAGGTCTTTGCCATCAAGCTGGAGGGCCTTACCCAAGAGACAAACACAACAAACCAATACAATACACACCATTCAACACCTAAGTCATAACTATGAACCGACTAAGTTGTACCAAAAACTCAATTGCTAACAATGACAGACCGATCCTTATAAGAAAGAAACATAGGCCAAAAAGCTTTTACCACATTCAAACACCGTAAAAAATCCAGCACCAAACCAAAAAACATACAACAGAAACACTTTCTTTACTGTAGCACAGAACAAAGTCATCAATCCGACCCTGTCAAAAAGGAATGACCAAGACACCTGCACATCCACGCAATACCTTCCAAGCCTCAGTCCAACCTTGCCAGATAGGAGTTACCGATGAAACCTGCACAAACCTCATCACGACTACCAAGACTGAAAAAACGTTAGTTAAAACCGCAAGGAATCAGACTTTCAAATACCTCATACAACAAAGAAGTTCCAGACACCAGTCCGAGTAAGAGAAAACAACAGATTTTTCTTTTACTGTGACCCAAGACCAAGTCTTCCTTTGTACCACGGTAAAAACCTCCACAAGATCCACCCGCCCATTCTCAAACACAACCCTATTCCTGTGATTCCAAATTTGACTCACAATACCTATCCAAATACCCCCCAACACCTGGTAACTGCGTGGTTCAGACCAAAAGGTTTGAACATCCTAAAATGCTTTTGTGCGTCACAATGAAGCACCAAAGGGAGCCCCAACCAAGTGAGACACAAACCCCAAATTCTCCAAGATATCTTACATTCAAAAAATAAGTGTCTTACCGACTTTTCTTCCACACCACACCAGGGGCACCGATCACTCGTCAAAGGAATGCCACGTCTCGAAAGATTGTCCTTAGTAGGAATAGCATTACGTAACACCCTCCAAGCCATAAATTGTGCCGAAGGTAAGGTTTTTAGAGTCCAAAAAATCGCAAACAAGTCCTCCCCCACTACGGGCTCCTCCCCCATGAGACACTTATAGGCTGCCTTCACAGAGAAATCCGTATAATCCACGTCCCTCCAGAGCCATCTATCAGATTTAGCTCCACCCTCTCTTGTTAACCTTTTGTTATCCAACAACTGCATTAATTAGGAGATCAACCAGACTGGATTCCACGATCAAATATTATTATTCCAACCCCCAACTTGTGAGAGAGTACAACCAATATCTAAGGAAATTGAAAATAGCCTCGGGAATTTGTGTAGTAGAGGGATGTTTTCCAACCATTTATCCTCCCATAATCTGATTTCTTTCCCATCTCCTACTTCCCACCGACCTCTGTCTTCAAAATCATTTCCCCACCCCTCTAAGTGCCTTACCTTCCTAAGATCCCTCCACCACATCGACTCCTTACAAGACTGATATTGAGATCTTAATCCCCTCCACCCACCAACCTTCCAATGTGATAACAAACAAATTTTGATACTTACAAATGACATTACACTGAAAACCAAAACAATTGATTTGAGGATATTATTCCCACCATCTTTGGGTTTAGCCATTTTGTTCTAGATTAAAATCATATTAGCCCCTTCCACTAAAAATGCTGCATTAGTCCATGTATGATAAACACATGCTTTATTTGAAGTCTTTTATTTACTGCTATTTGACAGCAAATTCATATAGCAGTAAGAAAGAAACATATTAACTAGTAGCAATGAAAAAACAGTATTGTCCTGTCAACCAAACCCATGCCTTTACACTTTAATACATAGATCATGACCGCAGCATCATACTCACCCTCTTCTCAGAATTTTCAACCACTTAGTCTGCCAGCCTTCATTGCAGAAATTGCATCACAGTCCTAAATATTATAATCAAAATGTAATGTTTTGTAAAATCTAAAAAATTAATCTAAAATGTTACTGAAATAAGCTACCCATAAAAAATCAATAGATATTTATAATATATTAATTTATAAATAGACAGTGGGTGTAAAATTTATTAAGAAACATATTAATATTAATATATTGTTATTTGTAGTAATGTTATTCCTGTTATTCTTACACTATCTTTATTCATTTAGTCATATTAACCTAGTTTTATGTTTACTGGTTATTTTCTAAAATATGTTAAAGAAATACGGTTCTTTATTTGTAAAAGGTGTGAAAAAAAAGAATTAAAAATAAATAAATTGAGTAAAAGTATTAAAGAAACTACTCGTATTAATGCTGTATAAAGCTAGACACCATAATACTGTGCGAATAGTTAGATTCTTCCATTGACTCAATATTTTAATTTAATAAATGGCGCAAGAACCAAGAAGTTTCTTTGAGATTCAAAATCAATTTCAGATTTTTGAGTTTTTCATAATATAACTGATATAAATATAAATTTTTTATAAGATTAAGTATGCAGTATAGGAGAAAAGAAAAGCAGATTACAAAGGCCAATACAAGCCCAATTAAAACAAATAAGGATTTTATCTAAGAAGGCATAGCTATCTTTCCACGCGTGATAATGATATAAACCTAGATTCCATAATTATTTTGCAAATTGTTGACTATTCTTAAGACTGACCAGAACACATGGCTGTGGAAGATATTTTTAAGAAAATTCAAAGACTTTTCCAAAAGTTGATTTGTGTTTATAATGTGGTACAAACAAAGGCACTGAGAGTTGCAGAGAAAGGAGAGAAAATTGATTCCAATGTCAGGAAGTACTTCATCATTGGCCATGTCTACTTCTCTAACAAAGCATGATGTGTTTCTCAGCTTCAGAGGGGAAGACACACGTGACAACTTCATTAGCCACCTTTATGCAGCGCTGCAAAGGAAGAACATTCAAGCATATATTGATTACAGATTACTCAGGGGCCAAGAAATTTCACCTGCACTCCTCTCTGCAATAGAACAATCAAAGATTTATGTCATCGTTTTCTCCCAAGACTATGCATCTTCCACTTGGTGCTTGAATGAACTCACTAAGATACTTGAATGCAAGAAGAGATATGGAAGGGATGTCATACCTGTTTTCTACAAGGTGGATCCATCAACTATTAGGAAGCAAGAAGAAAGATACAAAGAAGCATTCGATGAGCATGAGCAGCACTTCAAGCACGACAAAGTGCAAGGATGGAAGGATGCTCTAACCGAAGCTGCTGGACTTTCAGGCTTGGATTCAAAAGTCATCAGGTCATTATATTTGTTACACGCACTTTCCAGATAATCAGGATCTCTTTTCCATTACTAAAATTGTGTTCATCTCTTTATTCAAAAGTGTTTCTTTTTTTTTCATTTCTCTTAGTCGGTCATGGATCTGAACCATATCACATGTTATAGCTTAACTTCGAACCTGCAAGTCTGCTCCCTAGTATCAGAGGTCAGCAACGGTTACTGTAGAATTCCTGCGATCATGATTTGCAATTACTAAACCAACCATACTAATGTAGGAAGATAACGTCCTAAACTTACCTTCAACTTTTTAATTTATTTATTTTATCCAGAACTCGAAACTAGAATCGATATGTGAATCTATTCAATGATGTTCACTCCTCTTGACTCTGAATTTTTCTTTAGTTTAGTTTAGCTTTTGTGCTTGAATACTTATACTTTATTTTCTAAATCATCTGCCAGGCCAGAACACACACTTGTTGAAGAAATTGTGGAAGATATTTTGAGAAAATTGAATCGTTATTCCATCAGTTATGATCAAGGAATCATCGGCATTGAAAAAAATATTGAAGGAATTCAGTCCTTGTTGCATCTTGAGTCACCGGATGTTCGAATCATAGGAATTTGTGGCATGGGAGGAATAGGAAAAACTACAATTTGTGATCAAATATATCACAAATTGACATTGCAGTTTGATTCCAGCAGCCTCGTTTTAGACGTTAAAGAAAAAATACAAAGAGATGGAATAGACAGTATCAGAACAAAATATCTGTGTGAGATTCTAAAGGAAGAGATAAAGAAATCCTCTTCTTTACCATATTACAATGAAAGGCTCAAACGGACAAAGGTTCTCCTCATTCTTGATGATGTTACCGATTCAGCTCTACTTAAAAGATTAATTGGAGGGAGTGATAGTTTTGGGCAGGGCAGTAGAATCATTATGACCAGTAGAGACAAACAAGTGCTTAAGAATGCTAGAGCTGATGATATCTACGAAGTTAAGGAGTTGAATTTTTATGATTCTCTGAGACTTTTTAGTTTACATGCTTTTAAACAAAAATCTTCAGCAGAAAAATTTTACATAGACCTGTCAGAAGAGGTGTTGAGATATGCAAAAGGGATTCCGTTAGCTCTCCAGATTTTAGGGTCATTGCTTTATGGCAGAACAAGAGAAGCATGGGAGAGTCAGTTGCAAAAGTTGAAAAAGGGCCAACATCTTGGTATTTTCAATGTATTGAAATTAAGTTATGATGGGCTGGAGGAGGAGGAGAAGAATATATTTCTTGACATAGCTTGCTTTTATAGAGGACGCCATGAGATTGTGGTAGCAGAAACACTTGCTGACTGTGGTTTCTCTTCTAAGATTGGAATGGATATTCTCAAAGATAGGGGCCTAATATCTGTCTTTGATGGTAGAATTGTGATGCACGATCTAATACAAGAAATGGGTCAAGAAATTGTTCGTAAAGAGTGTCCTCAGCATCCTGAAAAACGCAGCCGATTGTTTAATGCTGAGGAAATTTGTGAGGTTTTAAGAAAGAACAAGGTATATTCTGTTGTTACTTTGTGAAAAATTGCAAACTACTGAGCTGTCATTAAACATCCAGCAATGCAACATTTCATGTTTTTTTTCTTCTAATTACATTGATTTACTTTCAGGGGTCAGATGCAATACAATGTATATTACTAGATCTGATAGTATATGATGTTGTAGTACATGCACCACATTTCGAAAACATGGACACTCTTAGGATGCTTGTGCTCAGGCATCATTTCAAATCAAATCAGTCGCTTGAATCATCTCTTTTAGATCTTCCAGACACTCTAAAGTTTCTTTATTGGAACGGTTTCCCTCAAAGATTCTGGCCTCCAAACTTTTGCCCACAAAATCTAGTAACCCTCAAAATGCCAGGCTGCCATCTTGAACAACTCTGGGAAGGAGATCAGGTTTTTCAAGCTATCTATGTTCCTTTGTGTTTTAAACTTTCAAAGATAAAAGTGAATTATAAAAGCATGTTTTGTGTATTATACATCTACAGGTTTTCTTTTGCGATTCCTTTGTGCCTTCTCCACATTATTCGATTTCAAATTTCTTTTATTTGAACCACATATATCATAAGAATCATACTCAGCATCTTTCTAATTAAAGATAATTATAAATTTAATAGTATTTAGAACAGTTTGCATCTTTTTTTTAGGCATATCTTCTAATTGCCCATGAATGTATTGTCTACTCATATTCTTGATGATAGATATCTCCCCATATTATCTGTCATGCATTACATGATCTTCTTGAGTAACGAATTTTTTGTTTTTGGTATGTCTGAGGTCTCTCTCTAGAGGGGAAATTTACAAATTAGAGTGTTTGTTTTCTTTTGTCTGTGTGTAGTCTCCTCTATTGTATGAAAGATTTGTTTTTTTTTATGTTGTTTGAAACGCCCCCACTTAATATAATCATACTTGCTTACAACTACAGGATACTTTACCAAAAAGAATTATATATATATATATAACACATTGTAACTCTACATTCTCAAAATTATTTATATATAAATATACATCACAAAAATAGTAATATTTGATTCAATTATTATTTTAGTCTCTCTATATTAGTAGACAAAAATTAATTTCATTCTGCATATTTTCAAAAGTTCAATTTAGTCTCAACTTTTTAAAACAATTTAATGTGGTGGTTCCAACTTTTTTTTAAAACAATTCAATACGATAACAACACATATAACAAAGCAGTGGCAGAACCAACCAGTAAGGTAAAAATATTTTAATAAGGACAATATACTAAAAGGAATCACATTGAATTGTTTTAAAAAAATTAGATCATATTGAACTTTTAAAAATCTGAATTGACTTTTGGTCATTAATATAAAGACTAAAAAGATAATTAAATTTAAATAAAATATAATTTTCTAAACCTATTTGGCATCTCTATTGTCACATACAATATTATATTTGTTTTCGTATTAAGTATGATATTAACTGTTCACACATTCACACTAAGATTAACTAATAATTTAAATGTAATATAGTACATATATAATAAGTCCAATTATACTCACATGCCAAATCACACTATAGTAAATTACACCTAAGTCATTTCAATCCAAGAATATATGAATCTTCAACTATAATTCAAAACAATCTATCATACTCAATTTCTCAACCTTTCATGCTTTAATTGTTGTGATCATATCATAACTGATGCACAAAATATCTTTTTTTTCTGTCATGAGTTTTGTGTTTGATACTTCGACTCATTAGGGTCATAATACAATATCAAGTATCTCTCGTCACATGCTCATAAAAGGGCCAAAATATACCTATAATTGGCCTAAAAATAAATGGTTATCAATTTAATCACATACAATGTATAACATGAAGTATATCATAGACTTATATATACATATTCATGCATCTTATCATCGTCATCATCATCATTAGCTTCATAGATACAAACACTTAAATCATCACAACAACATTTCACTACTAGTGTTAAATTCTTTGGACGAGTTTATCTCGCTTGAACAACCTTATTTCCTAACCCAAAAGAAGACTTCTTTGCTTGAATGAGTCCACATTGTTTGAGCGACAACAATTGCATGGAAGAGAGAATTAATACGATCTCTCTCTTGCTCAATCAACCTCTTATTGCTTGAGCGAATATCTCTAAAGGAGAGAGACTTCGACTTCTCCTTCATTCAAACATTTTAGCAATGGTACATGTTGTAATATCCAACAAGTCCTAGAAGCATAAAGTACACCACTTCATCTCTTAGAGTTGAAAGTCTCGCATTGGGTAGAAATTGGTAAGATGAATAACATATAAAAAAAATCTATAAACCTATTAGTTTAAGATTTTGGATTGAAAGTGATATCTTGATATCTTATATGAATTTGTTTAGAGTTCATTAATGCCAAATATTTCTTAAGTTTAAGTGATATTATCCCCAAATCAAGATTTCACCAACAAAAACTAAGGATGAGTAGAAATAATAATAATTATTTAAATTTTTAAGATATTAATTATAGTTTGAAGATCTTATATAGTTTTTTAATATGAAAAAGTTATGTAAATAAAATGGAATTTTATATAATTTAGTTAATTTAATTATAATTTTCATCATTTCTGAAAAATAAAAATTAAATTTAATTTAATTACCCTATCTTCTTATTTTATATTTAATAATACTTAAAAAAAAATAAAAATCACATTGATAGAAGGCATGTAAAAAATATTAAAGAAACAAAGAAAACTTATAAGATAGAGGAAAGAAACTCCCAACGTGAAGAAATTTATGTTTAAACATTCTACTTATGAAACTTATGTGGCAAATTTTTATAATATTTAATTCCATATAATGAAAACTTGTAGGTTTAATTAAATTTTAAATATCTTATAAAATTGGTTATTTTCAAATTGAGTTTGTATTAATTTTCTTATTCCATCGAGTACTAAAATTTTTGTATTATTTAATTAAGTTGATGTTGTTTAATTTTTTTATTAGTTAAGTGACCTGATTATTATATTGTCCTACTTGTTAAGTAAAGAAATGTAATGTTTTATGGTTAATATAATGATATTGTTGTTATTGTATAACTATAAGTGTATTTGAGAGGGATTGTTGATAATGACAACTATCCTTTGTTATTTGTTACCAACATGAAAGTAACAAAAATTATCTAGCAATGTTATTAACGTAATATCGTTTTATATTAATTATAAAATTTTATATTTCTTAATATATAAAGATAGTAAGATCATATGACAAGATAATTTCTGTATCAATCAATTAACTGAGAAATTAAAAATGACATATATTCTATTGGAAATATAAAATTTTTGAGTACTTAAATAATTAAAAATGTCTTAAAACCTAATTAAGTCATTTTTTATTATAACATAAACTTGAATATAATATACAACAAATTACACATTATGTATTTAATTTTAACTCTCAGACAACACCATTTTATTTTGTCAGTTGATACATGCAGAATATAAAGTATTTCCACATTGTGATCGATTATAAATTACTATCATAAGTTTTTCAATACATTATAAGTTTAGGTTTAAATTATTAGGATGCAATTTTAGGTAGGGAATAAAAACACGTTAAATGTTGTGATTTTTTATAATAACTATAAAATTTATAGGCAGAGTTTTGTTAGTCCACAGTGTGGTTTTTTTAACAGTGGTTTTTAAGTAATGTAAAATATAAACTCAATAGATAGTAGCTAATAGTTTAAATAGGAAGAAAAATAGATAAAGTAGTTTTTATTTGTTACCTCATTCATTTACTATTTCTGGCAGATTTTACCCAACTTGAAAAGGCTCAACATGCTTAGATCTCGGAAACTTACTAGAATACCAGACCTTTCTGTGGCACCGAATATTGAAGAAATAATTCTGAGTTCTTGTTACAAGTTGATTCAAGTTCACTCTTCGATATTCCTCAGCAAGCTCAGTTATTTATGTTTAGATCATTGTCATGATCTGAATAGTGTAAATATTCCCAGCAACATTTTTTCCACATCACCAGGATGGATTAGTGTTTCCTGTTGTGGGAAGCTTAATATGTTTTCAATGAGTGAACCCAGATTCCCTCAACGTCAAACTTTCTCAAGATTCCCTCGTCAGGAACCGGATATGATCAAAGAGATTAATTTCCGAACTTCCAGTGAAATTTTCTCAATTACTGTTGACAGATATAAAGAAGAAGAAGGTGTGCCCTTAAACCTTCATCACAAGAAGCTCTGTCACTTAGATCTCTCTTACTGTTCTTCCCTTACAATCTTTCCGTTTGACCTTTCTGATATGAAATTCCTAAAGAAACTTTGTCTCCGTGGTTGCTCAAAATTGAAAAATTTACCCGAGATTGAGGACACGTTGGAAGATCTAGCGGTGCTCATCTTAGACGACACAGCCATACAGGCACTACCTTCATCCTTGTGCCGTTTGGTAGGGCTTCAACAACTGAGTTTGCACAGTTGCTTCAATCTTGAGATTATTCCATCTTCCATTGGAACCCTCACCAGACTATGCAAGTTACGCCTTACCCACTGTACTTCACTTCAAACTTTTCCAAGCAGCATTTTCAATTTGAAATTGAGGAAGCTTGATTTGGGTGGTTGCTCAAGGCTGAGGACCTTCCCAGAGATCATGAAGCCGGCTCATACTTTTGCTCATATTGACTTGACATGTACGGCTGTTAAAGAACTGCCTTCCTCATTTGCCAATTTGGTTAATCTTCGATCCCTGGAACTCCAAGAGTGCACTTATCTCGAGTCACTTCCAAACTCCATCGTTAATCTCAAGCTTCTCTCTAAACTTGATTGTTCGGGGTGTGCCAAATTAACAGAAATCCCAAGACACATCGGTCGCTTGACGTCATTAATGGAACTGTCACTGCGTGATAGCGGAATCGTGAACCTTCCTGAGAGCATTGCTCATCTTTCAAGCCTGAAATCGCTTGATTTAAGCGACTGCAAAAAGCTTGAATGCATTCCACCGATTCCACCATTTCTAGAACAACTCGAGGCATTGGATTGCCCATCCATTAGAAGAGTGATGTCAAATTCTCTTGTTCCAAACTTGTCAAATTCCAAAGAGGGTGTATTCAAATTTCATTTCACCAATGCTCAACAACTGGATTCAGGTGCTCGTGCTAACATTGAGGAGGATGCAAGGCTTAGGATGATCGACGATACATATAGGTGTGTGTTCTTCTGTTTTCCAGGGAGTGCAGTTCCTGGTTGGTTCCATTTTCGTGGGAAGGGAGATTCAGTGACTATAAATGAAGATTTAAGTTTCTGCAGCGATGATAGGCTCACTGGTTTCGCTTTGTGTGTAGCTTTTGGAGTGTTAGATATTAAAGGTGGATATAGTTCTTTTCGTTACAGCCTAAAATTTGAATATGATGATGGCACACAGATCATTCCATATAAGGGTGTGTTAAATAGCTATTTCAAATGGGATGATGAAGACAGAGGTGTTTATAAAGATCACACATTCGTGTGGAAATTTAACTTGGAGTCCCTAATGGCGAGCGGCATGAGCCTTAGGCTGTGTGATGCTCGCAGCTTCACTTTTGAGATCAGTCCATGTTATTATGACTTTGGGTGGCCAGATTACGAATCAGTTGAGAGAGAGTTGAAATCAGGTATCAGAATAAAAGAATGCGGCATATGCCCTCTTTATACGAAAAAGAAAGATGATAAATATGGTGGTGCTGTTGACTATTCTGCATCAGAAAATGACATTGAAGAATTCAGTGGAAGCAATGTTGCACACTCTTCAGGAGAAACAGGGGAAGATAGGAAGAGGAACGCCGAAAGCTACCCAGTCAACTAGTCTCTTCCTCTTCTGGCTTATCGTAATACTTCTAGATTACAAGTGTTGAAATTTTATCATGAATTTCTCATTTATAAGTTATTGTTAGATAGAGTTCAATAGCTTTTAAAGAAAAGCGAGAACATTAAAAAAAGTTCAATAGAGTTTAAAATTAAAGTATCGTTTATTATAATTTATAAGTTTAATTGTACATTTTATAAGTTTAATCATCCATTTGACCCTTATAGTTAAAAGATTTTTTATTTCAGTTTTTATACCAGAAGACATCTCCTTTAAGTCTTATACTAAAGGGGATATGTTATCAATATAAAACTGACAATTTATAATATAAAAGTTTAGTATGGATGCTTCTCTATTAAATTTATAATTTCAAAGACTAAATTTTATAATTACAAATTTTCAAATAATTCATAAAAGCAGGCCAGAACATATTCCAAAGAGTAGAATGTAATTGCTTTTAAATTAGACAAAATTTGCTATAGTATTAGATTTCTACATATGAACAATATAAATACCAAATCTAAGTACCGATTTTGTATCAGATATTTTCCAGAGAACAAAAATGATATAACCATTAAACTGCTAGTAACAAAGAACTTGAATTCTTATCATAAATATCTCAGAACTTCTAAATTCTTATAAAAAATATCTCAACCACTGAAGAATAGAGGCTATCAAAACTGGGATTAAAATATTGTATTTTTATACCAACAACAGAAAGTTGCAGTGATTTGAGGTAGACAATGCTACGACAGAAAGAAATAATTATGAATGTGTAATCCTTATATATATTATGAATAAAAATTCTCTTCATATATAGTTTCATTAACTTCTTTAGCATATTTGGGTTGCATTTGTAGTGTAGGCATCATGATTGGTAAATGGTGATTGGTAATTCCTCTTCATACTTTTCTCCATCCTATGGAATCTCATATTCCCAGTTTTACAACAAGGTGCCTGTTTATGCTAATTAATGCTGATTGAATATCATATCATTGTATTAAAAGAGATATGGTAACATCTTCTACCTTATCAAATTTTAAATTACTATGTCATTTTTTTTTTTATCAGCAAATTACTATGTCATTTTATTTAGTATATAAATAACATTCACATCATCCTATACTATTGTATCATAAAACATTATCCTTTATATAGAGAATTTTAAATATATAAATCAAAAGTTGTTTGACTTTTGTTATGTGTAAAATTTCTTTTTTTTAAGCTCTTTTTATTTTGTTTATTTTTTAATTTATTTTGTTTTTAATTCTTGTAATATTTTGTCCATTGGAATTCATCTTTAAAAAAGATAGTAAATATATCAGAAAGAGTAAAATGAAATAATAAAGATGAAAAGTAGAAATGAAGAGTTTACCAAAATATTATTTGGAACTAAACATAAAATAGAGATAAACTTGGAGGTGCCAAACAGAAGTGATAGCTAATAAAAATCAAGTACATCAATTCATAACATTGATTAGTATTTATTTCTCACATTTTACCAATAATTTTAAAATTGTTTGTGTTGGGTTAGAAAAATGATATTTGACATGATCTAATTTAAAGAGAAACTTAAAAAATGTAAAAGAAACATTTGAAGGAACAGAAATTGAACTAAATGAATATATAAAACTTGAACACCAATTGTCACAAGATTCTCTCACATAGCTTCTCATATTTTTACCCTCACTCCTCTTCTCATTTACATTATTATAGAATTTGTAAACCTTTATTCAAAAAACAATTATTTTTTTTTGAAAATAATATTACAAATATGTATAAACTATTTAAACAAAAATGAAATATTAATAGAATTTGTTTATGGATAAAATATATTTGGAGTTATATAAAAAAAATTCAAATTTAGTTTTTGTAATCTATTTTTTTTTCTTATTTTTGCTTGTTTAAATTAGAAATGTTTCTGTCTAAAGGTAAGTATAATTAATATTTAAGGGAAATTTTTTTTGAGAGAATCATAACTAAATTTAGAAAGTTGTAGAGAGATTAAAATTATAATTTACTAGTCTTTTAAATAATTGGTAATTAATTAATTATATGTAGAGTGAAGATCTAAATTGTAATTAAATAATTTTGACAGCACCATGTCAATTAGGAACAGTAACTTTTTTTTGTGGCGAATCCTATTTTTTTTTTAAATCATATTACCACTTGAAATATATTTGTAAAAGTCTAGTTGGAATAATTTTCCCTCTGAATCATAGAAAAGTAATTATTACATATTTCACATTGATACTACAAGTCAAGATCGACACAATATAATTACCAAAAATTATTTTGTATATTTGAGAATAAAGTTAAAATCAGCCTGAATACAAAACACACAAGTGAAATGCATTTAAAAGAAAAGCGAGAACATTAAAAAAAGTTCAATAGAGTTTAAAATTAAAGTATCGTTTATTATAATTTATAAGTTTAATTGTACATTTTATAAGTTTAATCATCCATTTGACCCATATAGTTAAAATATTTTTTATTTTAGTTTTTATACCAAAAGACATCTCCTTTAAGTCTTATACTAAAGGGATATGTTTTCAATATAAAACTGAAAAAATTTATAATATAAAAGTTTAATTAGTATGGATGTTTGGTAATCTCCTCTATTAAATTTATAATTTCAAAGACTAAATTTTATAATTACAATCATAAAAGCAGGCCAGAACATATTCCAAAGAGTAGAATATAATTGCTTCTAAATTAGATAAAATTTGCTATAGTATTAGATTTCTACATATGAACAATATAAATACCAAATCTAAGTACCAATTTTGTATCAGATATTTTCCAGAGAACAAAAATGATATAACCATTAAACTGCTAGTAACAAAGAACTTGAATTCTTATCATAAATATCTCAGAACTTCTAAATTCTCCTGAGTCCTTTTACAATCTCAAAGGAAATTTTCTTCCCTAAAGCATCAAGAACGGGACACGTAGGTGAGCTTAGAAGCCTACAAACACAATCTCTCATGTCAATATTTGTTAATGTTATGCATGAACAGAAAAAATAAAATAACACTGCCAAACCTCCTTGAGAAAAAATAAAGTACCTATCTGCAACTGATGCATTAGGCAAAATAGATTACAACCTACATAAATGTGATAGACCAACCAGACAAAACATGGCTTAACACCCAGATGAGAACAAAGTCAAGTTGCTAGTTTGACATCCAAATCAAAAGAGGAAAAGAAAAATGTACATGAATTTTACACTTCATGTTTTACAAGAATTAATTACAAAATACACTTCAGAAGACTTAATTGTAAGGATCTAGAAAATAATCTTAGAGGAGAAGTGATATATTTTAAATGATACCTGAATATTTTATTATTAAAATGAAAAATGACATATAAATAGAAAAATCAGTTATTCAGTTTCATTTAAGAAAAACCACCATCTTTCTAAAAGTTTCCTTTTCCTTTCTCTCCCTTCACTTTAAGATTCTGATCTTTTATCATCAGTTTGACGATTAGAGTATACCGTTAGACTCCTGGTAGCGAAGACTACAAGACTGCCCGATCAGAATCTCTTATAGAGTAAGTTCAGTTTTGTTCCTCTTTTTTCTTTTCTCCCTTTTATGTAAGATTCTGACTTCCTCGCTTATCAGGATCGGGGTTTGCCATTGGACTCCTGTTAGAGTTTGCCGGATCAAAATCTCAGAGGTCCCTTTTTCTTTTGAGTTAAATTTGATCTTATTAGATTTTGTACTGGTTAATCTTAAATTTTGTACGGTTAATCTCTGTTAACTCAAGGTCTAGTTATATAGTTAGATTTTGATTAGGACTCTGTGGTGCAGGTTAATTTCCCTTAGGTTTTTAGTAGATTTGGAGTGAGCATCAGGTAAAGTTCAGGTAAGGGAAGCTAGTCTTATTATTTTCAATGAAACCCTAGGTTAGAAGATTCTGGATTTGGAGGTGACGTGGCCACCAATTTCAATTGTTTTTGCTTGCAGGATTGTCTCTTTTGAAGAGTAAAGTAATATATTGACTGAAATGGTTGATTTTGAATCTTTTATATTGATTTTAAAGTGAATAATTTGTTGAAACTGTTTGTGATTGAAAATTGAAAGTGTTTGAAGGATAATATAAATGAGTTGAACTGTTCTTTTTGAATATTTTGTTGAATTACTTTGATGAGAAATGGTTGTGTGATTTCAGATGATGATTGACTTAAAGAGCATATATTTTGAATATTTCTTGATGATTCAGTTTATGAACTAAAATTGTCTGTGACAATTTTTAAAGTAAATTATGAGTTGATTATTTTGAGAGCTATGTTGATTGTAATATGAATTCTGGTGTTTTTGAGATGAGTGATCAAACTTTAATTTTCATGTTGTGGCTTCCTCATCCTTTTTATTAAATACTGTTGGATATAGTTGTAGTTGGAAGATAATTTTATTTCATTCTCCTTTTATTGTCTCTCTTTTTGGATAGTAAAACTTGATGTTATTTAGATACACTTTGGAATCCTTTTGATTCAAGACATTTATATGATTAGTGAATGAATTGTTGGGTGTTTTGGAAATTCTAAATTGTGGAATGATTTGATTGTTTGATGTGGGAGATTTTAATGTTTAGAATATATTTTTAATCAAAACATAGTATTTTCAGGAAAGAAAATACCGTGTTAAGATTGTTTAGGATGTGCATTGACTAGGGATTCGTCTAGAAGGAAATATCCTGACTCTCCTGAGATAATGAAATCATATATATGAAGTTATTCAGGTGGTGAGAGTCGAAGGAGGTTCATATGAATGTGTAAGTTGTTTAAAAGATAACTAACTTGACCTGTCATACTAGGAGAGATATGATATTGAGATTCTTTATGCGCATAACTGTGTGGATTTCACAGTGAGATAGTATGACAGGTGCAGATCTCTGAGTCTAAGTAACGCACGAGTCTTCCAGAAGTAGAGTCAAGAGTCTATGTGTTATGAGTCCGTAGAAGTCCGACATATGAAATATGAATTTTATGAATGTAATAGACACTTGATGGTTTGAGAAATCGTATGAAAATTGATTAATTATGCTTATTAATTTAAAATTTGAATTATATCAAAACTTTTTATATAGATAGCTTATCCTGTTATTTGTTTGTGTTTGTTTCTTTATCTATGATGATCGTGTTTTACACGGGAGCAGATGAGATTGCAGGTAATAGAGCTCCTTAATGAGCAACTGGAGAATGAGATAGTTTTATTTGAATGCTTTGTTTTGTAGTTAAAACTTTTGATGTATATATTAAATCCCTATGAAGAGGGATATTTCTTTTGAGATACACATATGAGAAAGTAGTAAATATATTATTCGTAATTAGATATTACTAGTTTTACTTTTATTTCATTATATATGTGGGTAAAATTTAGGATGCTACACTAATCACACCCTAAAAGATAAATAGAAACAGAAAAACTGTTTTTTAGGACTTAAGCATAAGGGGAGAGAACCTAACCCAAAATAGTAGTCCATTAGGTGAGAGAGAGTCCCAAAGTACTAAATCAAGTAGTTCATCCATTTCAATGTAGAACTCCTACCATTGCTACCTGAGCCTGGACACCCTGAAATCACATTTTTTTTCTAGGAAACACTCCCTTTCGAGCATCCAGAATGCACTCTTTTCTTTCTTAAATGATAATGTCTCAATCGTCTGAGCAATCTTATCTATAGAAGGGTGAGAATTTTAGTTTAAAAATTATAACTATGAAATCTTTTAACCTATAAAGGCATATGGGTGCTGACAAATGGGAAAAAGTATCTTGGACAAGGATGAGATATATAGAGAGAGAAGAAATATGCCAAAATATTCAACTATTCATTTTCTTTTTCAAAACAAGGATATTGAGGCTGATCAAGGATGAAAACTTTAATTAAAGCTCCATAGCTAAGAATAATCCAGCTTGTAACAATTTGACACTTCAAGCATTGATATAAAAAGAAAATTACCCAAGATTATGCATAGAAAATGAAAAATTAATATTATTAAAATGGAGGAAAAAGTACAGCTATAAGGTGAATTAGATTTCCACAAGATCAGACAAAACAGATACATAGAAAGAACATGAAAGTAAAAATAAATATAAAATGCAACTTTGGCCCCGAGATACAACCAATTTATGATGAATGGAGTTCAAATTTATAAAGAAGACACGATCACACCCCACAATTTTTAAAGCACACTAGTTAAGTGACTTAAAAGTGTAAAATCCAGCATCAAGACCAAGGCTTTGTAAAAATGGACTTTGGTTTTAGTTTTACTAGCCAAAGTTACCAATGCCTCCAATTGGTGACCCTAGTCTTCTAATGGTCCATGGTACAATGCATAATACTGATCTCCTTCACCTATATCTATTTACATTAATAATTTATGATGACCAAAAAATGAACCTTCTATTTTACTTCTGGTACACAACAGCAAACTCCTAAATTTCTCAATAACCATCGTGATATGCAAATACCAACAACAGAAAGTTGCAGTGATTTGAGGTAGACAATGCTACGACAGAAAGAAATAATTATGAATGTGTAATCCTTATATATATTATGAATAAAAATGTTTCTATATTTCATCAAGATATGTTCCCAACCTGCAGATAAAGAGTAACATTGAAACTAAAAACAAAGTATTGCATTATTTTACATCTACATCACGAAATACATCAAAAATTATTTATACACACCTCAAACCCAGGTATATTTCTTCTAGTTCCTCCTTCAAATGCAAGCACCGGTAAAAATGCTATAGCTGGTCCTTTTATGTCCACAAGAAAGTTCTGCACAGAAATAAATCGAGATTTTATCATAGGAAAAAACCAAGATCTAGATGAAAACAAATTTTAATTATTTTCAAGCAATTCAAAAAAAGTACAACAGTTGACACATAACCAAGCAATCCATTCATTTTGTGTTACACTGGTGAATTCCTTTTTAACCATTCAAATGACATTTACATGTTATTAGTTAAGATGAAGCAACCTTTGATTATCAACACGACTTTCATATATCTATATATATAACAATATAACAATTGAGGGAGCACAAATAGACCTATTTTGACACGTGTTGCAACCTCATTAAGCTTTTTTAAGTTTCTCTGATTCCTCTAAAAGCATAAAACCATTAATGCATAATATAATTGAAATTTTGAATAAATATATATAATTAATGTATTTTATCGTCAAAATTTAAACTGATAATGTGAGTTCTTTTAAAAATCACTTGATTCTTTTGCGTAATTACACGACTTTGAGGTCACCGTTGTTGTTATTCTCTGGCTGATTGGATTCTAAATCCCCTTATCTGTATCAGAAGCTTTAAGTGATGGATGCTGGAAGGTGTTCTTGAGGAGAGGATTTTGAGGCTGCAGGACATTCGGTCGTTCGTCCAAGTCCACGAAGGTCTTGACTTTTTGGTCGTCCGCCCAAGTCCTCGAAGGTCTCGATATCTCTGTCGTTCGGCCAAGTCCCCGAGGGTCTCCACATCTCTGTCGTTCGGCCAACTCTCCGAAGATTTCGACCATTCGGTCGTTCGGCCTCGCCCAGTACCGGTACACTATCCAAATTTAAGTCGAGACCAACATCGTCAACCACCAGTATTCTGGCCATGTTACTGCAAAAGCCAAAATAGTTACCCCAGGTTAATCACAAAAACGCAATGATGTACCCTAGCTTTAAGTTTTTGAGTTAAGTGGTGAGCCGCTTAACTTTGTTTTAATTGTTAAATGCTTAATTAGGAGGTCTATGTATAAGGGTTGGAACACTCCTAAAGTGTTTCTTTTAATTCTATTAATTCGTTGCTGATAAAAAAAAAAAAAAAAAAAAAACACTAAGGATGTTATATTGTACTTGTAGCACATAGGGATTATATATATGAGATTTTTTTTGTCTCAGCGCTATACAAAATATTTAATAAAAAAAATTAAGTGAAATATATTATTCTTTGACCAAAAAGTATTAATTACAATTTCAATCTCAAATAAATGTCATTATAGTAATAAAATTATCTAAAAAATGGTAAATACATTATTAATAATTAATACAATTGGCTGTTTTATGGAAATGTTACTATATATGAACTAAAAAAATGCTAATTTTTTATGATTTAAGATGCAGTTTGTGGCTCAATTCCTTATCTAACACCATTTACACTTTTATTTTCCTATCTATCACTAGTTTTTATTTCCCTATTTAGCACCCTTTTATTTTTTATTTCTCTATCTAACACCATTTCAAAAATAAATAAATAATATATTAATTTTTTTTTTATAATTTTAATTTTGAATATATTAAAAAATAAGTATTTTTAATGTTTAAAATAGTTAGAAATATATTAATGAATAAAGAAATGAGTTTTTACAAAATAAAAATAAAAAAATAATAAATTAAAAATGTTTAATTTTTTTTTAAGATTGAAGAAAATAAAAAATTAAACTCTACAACAACATAAAAGTTGAATCTATAAACATAAATTAGTATTTTTATGATTATTGATGATGTAATCATGTTAATTTCAAGTAAAAAATACAGGACATAATTATAAAAAAAATCAAAGTCAATTAATATTAATTAATATTGAACGCACAAATAATATTGAAGTGTGTATCTACCCTAAATGCAAAATCCTAAAAAAAACTAATGCAATTGCTACACTTAATGCTTAAACATGAGAATAAGAAAAATGTAAAAATAAATAAATATAGAAAATAAAAATAGCAACATTGCAACATATCTTTCATGTTACTAAAGACTATTTGATGGAACTAAAAAATGAAGAGTATTGGTCTGCATACACTGGTCAAATACTATGTCCAAGTCCCGACATGAAAATAACCTCAAAGGAGAGACCTGAGTCAAGTCGAATAAGGGTTGATATGAACATAAACAACAACATGATCGAACAAAAAAATGTTCATATTGTCAAACACCAGGACACACAAAAAGAACATGTCCCAACATTATTGGATGGTGCACTTCTCGTTATTAATTATGTTATGTTTCATTTCGCACAAACTATTTAATGTACACTTGAAGAAAATATTAAATGAATGATCATCTTTCATTTATTTTTCTTTTTATGATCAACATCTACTTATTTAATATCGTCTTATATCTCTATCTTTATCTTGTTTGGATTTTTATTATTTTTTATATCTTGTATATTTATCTTATTTTGTTTTGCCTTCATTTTATATCTTATATGTTTTTAGTTATTATTTTTTTCTGCCATTGTTTTTTATTATTATTATTGTTGTTTTTATTTTCTATACTTATTTATTTTTGCATTTTTTTTCTCATTTTTAAGCATTAAGTGTAGCATTTGCATTAGTTTCTTTTTTAGGATTTTGCATTTAGGGTAGACACTTCAATATTATTTGTGTGTCCACTATTAATTAAGACTAATTGACTTTGGTTTTTTTTATAATTATGTCCTGTATTTTTTACTTAAATTAACATGATTACATCATCAATAATAATAAACATAAATACTAATTTATGTTTATAGATTCAACTTTTATGTTGTTGTAGGATTTAATTTCTTATTTTCTCCATTCTTAAAAAAATAATTTTAAACTAAACATTTTTAAGTTAATTTATTACTTTTTTATTTTTATTTTTATTCATTAATTATATTTTAAACTATTTTAAAAATACTTATTTATTAATGCATTCAAAATTAAAATTATCAAAAAAATAATAATTTATTATTATTTTTATTTATTTTTTAAATGGTGCTAGTTAGATAAATAAAAAATAAAAAGGTACTAGATAGCGAAATAAAAACAAAAAGGTGTTAAATAGAAAAATAAAAATAAAAGAGTACTAGTTAGAAAAATAAAAATGTAAATAATGTTAGATTGAAAATTTACCCGCAGTTTGTGGTAATTAAAAATTATTACAAATACTATTTTCAGCTATTAAAACAATTGCCAAACCTACGTGTGTCAAAACTTGTTTGTTATTACGATTTTCAACAGTTACTAGTGTGTTTTTTATTAGAAACGAATAATGAGGAGCTAAGAGTTAAAAATAATCATATTCCCATCCTACAATCAGTTTTACTACTTTTTTTTATTTAATAATTTAATTTATATTTTAATTAAAGAATATGAGTTAATATTTTATTATTATTTAGAGTTGTTGAACGGTTATTATAATGTGAAAAAGGTCGTTAAAATAGTTTTTTTTTCCTGATTTATATAACTAGAATAAAAAAATATTCACGTACCTGCATCAAAATCACAAAAGGATCCATTAAGTATTCTAAATGCTAGAAAGTACAAATATTATTGAAGCTTTATTATAAACGCAGAAATGATTTGTTAATATTTTTTCAATCGTCCTCTGAATTAATTATTTTGAAATTTTAAAAAAAAATTGTTAAATATTTAGTTTATTACTTTTATCTTTTATTTCTAAAAAAGTTGTTTGACTTTTGTTATGCGTAAAATTTCTTTTTTTTAAGCTCTTTTTATTTTGCTTATTTTTTAATTTATTTTGTTTTTAATTCTTGTAATATTTTGTCCATTGGAATCCGTCTTTTTAAAAAAGAGAGTAAATATATTAGAAAGAGTAAAATTAAATAATAAAGATGAAAACTAGAAATCAAGAGTTTACCAAAATCTTATTTGGAACTAAACATAAAATACAGATAAACTTGGATTTTATATTTAAATTGTTTAGTTGTATAATTGCACGTGGCAGCATGTAAAAAATCAGGTGAAAAGAGGTGACAAACAGAAGTGATACCTAATCAAGTACATCAATTCATAACATTGATTAGTATTTATTTCTCATATTTTATCAATAATTTTTAAATTGTTTGTGTTGGGTTAGAAAAATCATATTTGACATTATCTAATTTAAAGAGAGACTTAAAAAATTATAACTAAATTTAGAAAGTTGTAGAGAGATTAAAAATATAATTTACTAGTCTTTTGAATAATTGATAATTAATTAATTATATGCAGAGTGAAGATCTAAATTGTAATTAAATAATTCTGACAGCACCATGTCAATTAGGAACAGTAACTTTTTTTTGTGGCGAATCCTATTTTTTTTTAAATCATATTACCACTTGAAATATATTTGTAAAAGTCTAGTTGGAATAATTTTCCCTCTTAATCATAGAAAAGTAATCATTACATATTTCACATTGATACTACAAGTCAAGATCGACACAAGATAATTACCAAAAATTATTTTGTATATTTGAAAATAAAGTTAAAATCAGCCTGAATACAAAAACACAAGTGAAATGCATTTAAAAGAAAAGCGAGAACATTAAAAAAAGTTCAATAGAGTTTAAAATTAAAGTATCGTTTATTATAATTTATAAGTTTAATTGTACATTTTATAAGTTTAATCATCCATTTGACCCATATAGTTAAAATATTTTTTATTTCAGTTTTTATACCAAAAGACATCTCCTTTAAGTCTTATACTAAAGGGGATATGTTTTCAATATAAAACTGAAAAAATTTATAATATAAAAGTTTAGTATGGATGTTTGGTAATCTCCTCTATTAAATTTATAATTTCAAAGACTGAATTTTATAATTACAAATTTTCAAATAATTCATAAAAGCAGGCCAGAACATATTCCAAAGAGTAGAATATAATTGCTTTTAAATTAGACAAAATTTGCTATAGTATTAGATTTCTACATATGAACAATATAAATACCAAATCTAAGTACCGATTTTGTATCAGATATTTTCCACAGAACAAAAATGATATAACCATTAAACTGCTAGTAACAAAGAACTTGAATTCTTATCATAAATAAGAATTGGTGACCCTAGTCTTCTAATGGTCCATGGTACAATGCATAATACTGATCTCCTTCACCTATATCTATTTACATTAATAATTGATGATGACCAAAAAATGAACCTTCTATTTTACTTCTGGTACACAACAGCAAACTCCTAAATTTCTCAATAACCATCGTGATATGCAAATACCAAATTGCAGAAAGTTACAGTGATTTGAGGTAGACAATGCTACGACAGAAAGAAATAATTATGAATGTGTAATCCTTATATATATTATGAATAAAAATGTTTCTACATTTCATCAAGATATGTTCCCAACCTGCAGATAAAGAGTAACATTGAAACTAAAAACAAAGTATTGCATTATTTTACATCTACATCACGAAATACATCAAAAATAATTTATACACACCTCAAACCTAGGTATATTTCTTCTAGTTCCTCCTTCAAATGCAAGCACCGGTAAAAATGCTATAGCTGGTCCTTTTATGTCCACAAGAAAGTTCTGCACAGAAATAAATCGAGATTTTATCATAGGAAAAAACCAAGATCTAGATGAAAACAAATTTTAATTATTTTCAAGCAACTCAAAAAAAGTACAACAGTTGACACATAACCAAGCAATCCATTCATTTTGTGTTACACTGGGTAAATTCCTTTTTAACCATTCAAATGACATTTACATGTTATTAGTTAAGATGAAGCAACCTTTGATTATCAACACGACTTTCATGTATCTATATATATAACAATTGAGGGAGCACAAATAGGCCTATTTTGACACGTGTCGCAACCTCAATTTTTTGAAAAAAAAAATTGAAATAGAAATTTACCCAAAGAGGAAAATTGACCAAAGCTTCACCAATTATCACATGACACCTGGACCAACCAGAGCTTGCCACGTACCAATTCTTAAAACTCACTTTTTTTTCTCTCTCTCTCTCATTCTGATTTCCCATTCTCTCTGAAACCCTAATCTCTCTCAAAGCCATTCTCTCATTCCTTCTCTCCTTTTTCTCTTTACTGATATTCACCAATTCGGCAACTGCCTACATGCCTTATTGAAAGGCATCTTTAATCTGCACCAACGTATTTCCCTTTTTCGTGATGGCTGAACCCTTCTCTCCTCAACTTTCACCGATTTGGCCACTGCACACACTCTGGTCATTGCCTTACCAACAACTCAGATATCTTCTTTTAGGGTTGTTTCTTATGGCGCGATTTTTGAATTTGAAAATCACTTTTTAAGGTTATATAAGTTCTCATAAACTGGAAAACCTTCATTTCTTATTTTGTCTTCCATTCTTCTGAATAAAAGGTTAGTCTTTTATCATTCCTTTTCATTTTTGCAGTTATTTTGATGTTTTTGGTTTTCTGTTTGTTATATTCTTCTTTGTTCTTCGTGTTTCTCAGGAAAGGTCTCAACCTTTGGGTTCTCTTATGTTAGGTTCTCTTACCAAAGTTGCTTGCTTTTGATGTTTATTCTCTTCATCTTTTTTGCATTTCCTTTGCTCCACTGGTATTAATATTGTTACTTTTCTGTTTGTTTCGTTTTCCAATATTCTATATCATTTTTGCAGAAGATTTTGCATCAGAATCACAAAGCACCTATAGAAGGTAATGCAAGCAAAAACCTAGGGATTTTCCAGTATTCTCATCGTGTCCAGTTTTGTTTGCATTTATAGGGTTTCAATTGACAATGTTTTGGAGTTTTTTTGCAACTGTTTTGCTGAAGATTTTACATCAGAATTACATAGCAAAATCTGAGCAAATTTGAATTGAATTTTGATAAAGTTTGGAGCTTTATTTTTAGTATTTTAAGGTGATAGATGTTCTTCATCATGGAATATTGTTCTCTTTTCTTGGACTACTCTTTCTCTTCATCTACTTTCTGAAGTATAAAGTATAATAACTGAAAACTTATTTTTATTTATCCTGTGCAGGCACGATTTGAAGTATTGTATCATCTGAATTTGTAGCATGGATTGTAATTTGTGGTGATAATAATATCATAATTGTTGTGAGTGCATAAAAGTTGTTGTATTAGTATCATGAAGAGTTGTAGGCAATTATTAGCAAATGTTGTAATTTTAATCTCACCTCTTCTATATTGATGTTATGAAAATCTATAAAAATTGAAAGATTTATCATAGATCTTTCTTAATGCAATTGTTTTTTATTCTCATTAAAATAGACTACTATAAAATTGAGAACTAATATACGGATAAATACAAAATATTAAATTATTTTATTTCCTACTTAAATAAAAATTTAAAATAAATAAAAGTTATGAGTATTTAAAATCCTAAATAAATATATGTCCCAAAAAATTTAATGTCATTCTTAAATAAGAATCCAAATTAACTAAATTTATATGTTTTTCAAAAGTTATAAATAAATTATTTATTTTTCAAATAAATTATTTATTTTTCCGGCGATGTGCTTCTTGCGGCGATGCCAGACCACCTGATCTTCCGTTATCTAACACGGCGATGACACCAACCTGGCGTCAACCGATTATGTACACTGCAGAACGCCACTTCCACAAACGGCGACCATGTACACTGCAGAACGCCACTTCCACAAACGACGACTATTGATAATTAAATGGAAACTTAGCATGAGCTATACAATAAATTACTAATTTAAAAAAGGTATTTATAAATTTTTATTAATGACAATTGAATTCTTAAAAACTTTGTCTTTCTTTTTAAGATTTTCAAAATCCTAAATAAATACAAATTCTTATGATTTTTAAACCAAAATTTGATTCAAAATTCTAAATATATCCATATCCTAAAATATTTAATGTCATTCTTGAATAAAAATCTAAAATTAATAAAATTTCTAAGTTTTTTCAAAATCATAAATAAATACAAATCCTAAATATTTTTATTTCCTACTTAAATAAAAATCTAAAAAAAATATATCCATTTTTACTCCCACAAACGGCGACTATGTACACTGCAGAACGCCACTTCCACAAACGGCGACCATGTACACTGCAGAACGCCACTTTTACCATGTTTATCTTCTTCATTTTCTTCGTAAAAATTTTTGGTAACTAATTCATAGTATTTTTTTAAAACCATAAACTAAATCACAAAAAAAAAAATAATGACAAATTTATTGGCTTTGATTTTCATTTCACATGATTTTATGAACAAAATATAAATTATAATGTTGAAAAATTAATGAATAAAATGATATAATATTGATAATTAAATGGAAACTTAACATGAGCTATACAATAAATTACTAATTTAAAAAAGGTATTTATATATTTTTATTAATGGCAATTGAATTCTTAAAAACTTTGTCTTTCTTTCTAAGATTTTCAAAATCCTAAATAAATAAAAATTCTTATGATTTTTAAACCAAAATTTGATTCAAAATTCTGAATATATCGATATCCTAAATTATTTAATGTCATTCTTGAATAAAAATCTAAAATTAATAAAATTTCTAAGTTTTTCAAAATCATAAATAAATACAAATCCTAAATATTTTTATTTCCTACTTAAATAAAAATCTAAAAAAAATATATCCATTTTTACTTCCACAAACGGCGACTATGTACACTGCAGAACGCCACTTCCACAAACGGCGACCATGTACACTGCAGAACGCCACTCTTACAAACGGCGACAATGTACATTGCAGAACGCCACTTCCACAAACGACGATTATGTACACTGCAGAACGCCACTTTTACAATGTTTACCTTCTTTATTTTTTCGTAAAATTTTTTGGTAACTAATTCATAGTATTTTTTTAAAACCATAAATTAAGTCACAAAAAAAAATAATGACAAATTTATTGACTTTGATTTTCATTTCACATGATTTTAGGAACAAAATATAAATTATAATGTTGAAAAATTAATGAATAAAATGATATAATATTGATAATTAAATGGAAACTTAACATGAGCTATACAATAAATTACTAATTTAAAAAAGGTATTTATATATTTTTATTAATGGCAATTGAATTCTTAAAAACTTTGTCTCTCTTTCTAATATTTTCAAAATCCTAAATAAATAAAAATTCTTATGATTTTTAAACCAAAATTTGATTCAAAATTCTAAATATATCGATAACCTAAAATATTTAATGTCATTCTTGAATAAAAATATAAAATTAATAAAATTTCCAAGTTTTTCAAAATCATAAATAAATACAAATCCTAAATATTTTTATTTCCTACTTAAATAAAAATCTAAAAAAAATATATCCATTTTTACTTCCACAAACGGGGACTATGTACACTGCAAAACGCCACTTGCACAAACGGCGACCATGTACACTGCAGAACGCCACTCTTACAAACGACGACAATGTACATTGCAGAACGCCACTTCCACAAACGGCGATTATGTACACTGCAGAACGCCACTTTTACAATGTTTACCTTCTTTATTTTTTCGTAAAAATTTTTGGTAACTAATTCATAGTATTTTTTTAAACCATAAATTAAGTCACAAAAAAAAAAAAAAATGACAAATTTATTGGCTTTGATTTTCATTTCACATGATTTTATGAACAAAATATAAATTATAATATTGAAAAATTAATGAATAAAATGATATAATATTGATAATTAAATGGAAACTTAACCTAAGTTATACAATAAATTACTAATTTAAAAAAGGTATTTATATATTTTTATTAATGGCAATTGAATTCTTACAAACTTTGTCTTTCTTTCTAAGATTTTCAAAATCCGAAATAAATAAAAATTCTTATGATTTTTAAACCAAAATTTGATTGAAAATTCTAAATATATCGATATCCTAAAATATTTAATGTCATTCTTGAATAAAAATATAAAATTAATAAAATTTCTAAGTTTTTCAAAATCATAAATAAATACAAATCCTAAATATTTTTATTTCCTACTTAAATAAAAATCTAAAAAAAATATATCCATTTTTACTTTCACAAACGGGGACTATGTACACTGCAAAACGCCACTTGCACAAACGGCGACCATGTACACTGCAGAACGCCACTTCCACAAACGGCGACCATGTACACTGCAGAATGCCACTCTTACAAATGGCAACCATGTACAGTGCAGAACGCCACTTCCACAAACGACGACTATGTACACTGCACAACGCCACTTTTACAATGTTTACCTTCTTTATTTTCTTTGTAAAAAATTTTGGTAACTAATTCATAGTATTTTTTTTAAACCATAAATTAAATAACAAAAAAAAAAGAATGACAAATTTATTGGCTTTGATTTTCATTTCACATGATTTTATGAACAAAATATAAATTATAATATTGAAAAATTAATGAATAAAATGATATAATATTGATAATTAAATGGAAACTTAACATGAGCTATACAATAAATTACTAATTTAAAAAAGTTATTTATATATATTTTTATTAATGACAATTGAATTCTTAAAAACTTTGTCTTTCTTTCTAAGATTTTCAAAATCCTAAATAAATAAAAATTCTTATGATTTTTAAACCAAAATTTGATTCAAAATTCTAAATATATCCATATCCTAAAATATTTAATGTCATTCTTGAATAAAAATCTAAAATTAATAAAATTTCTAAGTTTTTCAAAATCATTAATAAATACATATCCTAAATATTTTTATTTCCTACTTAAATAAAAATCTAAAAAAAATATATCGATTTTTACTTCCACAAACGGCGACTATGTACACTGCAGAACGCCGCTTGCACAAACGGCGACCATGTACACTGCAGAACGCCACTTCCACAAACGACGACCATGTACACTGCAGAACGCCACTTCCACAAATGGCGACCATGTACATTGCAGAACGTCACTTCCACAAACGGCGACTATGTACACTACAGAACGCCACTTCCACAAATGACGACTATGTACACTTCAGAACGCATTTTTTAAACCATAAATTAAATCACAAAAAAAAAATAATGACAAATTTATTGGCTTTGATTTTCATTTAACATGATTTTATGAACAAAATATAAATTATAATATTGAAAAATTAATTAATAAAATGATATAATATTGATAATTAAATGGAAACTTAACATGAGCTATACAATAAACGTAACAGGGAGAAATGTAACAAGGACATTGTTAATAACAGTTCATTTGTAAGTTATGCTTTCCTCTACCATGTCTGTAATATGAAATATTTCTTCACTACTAATTTGTTTAAATGCTCATTTTTTGGACAAGGAATTGTATGATCAAGATGGAAAAAAATTGTATAAAGGTTCTGCCACAGGAATGTTGTAGAGGTGAACTAGAATGTTGGAAGACTAAGGTTTTGGACTGAAGAGTGTTGAAATTTAATAATTTGACAGAGTGCCTCATGTATTTGATGTATAATGTGAATGCATTAGATTTCAACATGTATAATGCATTGACATTTCATTATTAATGTGAAGGAATCAATACAGTGCCTTACACTAGTCCACATTTTGATACCGTTCTTTTCATTTTATAGTTTTCTTTTACTGTTTTCTTTATGGTATTTTTACTTCTAATGATTTGTAATATGCACCCTCATAAATAAATAACTTTTTTAGTGGTTAAATATCCATTCACCTTTATGCAGTATCTAAATAAAATAAACAAAATCTAATTAAAGAGTATGGTGCATATGTGAACATATATGTGCATATTATTATTATAACATTTTTCTTCCAATGATATAGTAATAATAGTAAAAAAAGTATAAAAAATTATTAATATAGTAATAATACTTTATAAATAATTATACATGTATTTGTCAATATATATATATGTTTTTTTTATATATTTATATTTATGTGTATATAAATATTTATCCAATAATTATCTACATATAAATCTTTATATATATATATATATATTAATATATTATATATTATATATTATAAATTAATACTAATCAATGTATTAATATATTATATATTATATTATGAGTTTATTTTATATATAACTTATACTTATATATATTATTATATTAAAATTTAAAAATGCCAAATATATGAAATATAATTATAATATTAATTAATTTTTAAATGCATTGAGGGAGCTCAACGTCTCACATTTTACATATTAATATGCTATTTATTATATATCCATAATCCTATTTCAATATTTGTGCGGTAAGTCTTTTCATATTCTTCTGTTCATTTCTTCCTTTCATTTACTAGGAAGACATTGATGGCAACTACTGACAATTATAATATTAATTAATATTTTAATATATTAATATTTACAAATCTAAAAATATGAAATGAAATGAAATATTATATTAATATTAATTAATTTCGAAATGTTTAGAATGAAACGTCAGAATGGATGGTGGCAAATTGAAAAACTCAAAAGTCTCACGTATTGGATATTAATATGTTATTTATAGGTGTGGTTTCTGAGATTATTGTATACACATAATCCTCTTTCATTGTTTGTGTTATAAGTCCTTTCATATTTCATATTCTTCTCTTGATTTCTTCATTTCATTTACGATGAAGATGATAACAACAACTGCTAAGAAAATTGTCGGACTGGATACCAAAGGCATGTTCTGGACAATGAGTGTTAAGGGTGATGTATGTGTTTTCTTGGTTATGTTATTATATTTGATTTTCCAAACTTCAATGATTTGCTTACAGTTTTTATTTTGATTTTTAAATAACAGTATGGTATTGTGGATCGCACTTTTGCTATTGAATTTCAAAATGAACTTGATGACCACTAGCTGCTGGCAGATAATAACGGGAACACCCATGTTGTGATGTACAACATGGATTTGCTGAATCCTGAAATAACCTATGCATGGGGGAACTTACGTCATTTTTATGATCTTAAAGGAGAACATCGCGTATATTTCCGATACGTTAGTGATAACTGCTTTCATATTAATGTTTACATGAATGTTTTTTATTTTTTATTTTTAATTTATTATGTTTATATTTATTACACTCTTTATTGATGGTTTTCTTTGTGCTATTTGTTCTGACCATAAAATGTCATATACATAAAATAACTGTTTTATGATTTCACTTTTATTTATTTTTCAGATTTCACTTACAACATTAATTTTTTATTTTACTTTTATAATATAGTTTAAATCTTAAGTTATTTTTTATATCAATAGAAACATCAAAAGCAATCAATTTTTTATAAGAAAATCAAAAAAGAAATCATTTTTATGTTGCAACGAACACACAAACAACAATATGAAAAACAATAGAAGAAACAAACCGAGAAAAAGATGAAAAGAATCGACATAAATGATAAAAGTAAGAAACTTTAATAAAAAAAACCCCAAAAAATACCATAAAAAAAGTCAAAAATATAATATAAAATATTATTAATATAATAATAATAATAATAATACTTCATCAATCATTTTACCTAATAATTATATCTGGTGGTTGATGTTGGAGTACACCACCACTCTTGAGGCTGCAATTATGACAACCCCAAAGGGATTGAAACTACTGCAGGTTAGGTGTGAATGCAATTAAGACAATTGTCCAACAAAAAGAAAGCAAGTAAACAAGAGAGAAAGCAATCATAAACATCACTTTTGTTCCTGGTTTGCTTTCTTGACATGTATCTTTGTAGGAAAAAAAAACTAATGATTTTGAAGAAGGATAATGCCACCATGTCATGGCTAATTCTCTTTTTCAGTCCTTAGTCCTCATTAACAACTTAAGACAGTTAAATACTTACAGAAAACTTTAAGCAAACAAGAAAGTTTGAAAAAAAAAATTAGAAAATTCCTTACATCTGATCTGCATGTGGCACATACTGAAAAAAATTGAACAAAATCAGAATATGGACGAAAACAGATAGCACTGTTCAGTAGAAACATTAAAATCCTACTCTGTATAATACAAAGGAAAATTACATAACATAATCCAATGCTGAAAATAGAAAATGAAATTTATATGCATTAGAAAATAGTTTTCTGCAAGAATACAAACTGTTATTCACCTTAAAAGCAAGAACTTAATTCCCACATGATATTGAATATGTATGAAACTATGAATTGAAATGGAAGAAAGAAAGTGCTCAAAACTACACATATTTAGCCTAATTTCATGATGGCAATTAAAAATTTACTTAATTCAAGAGGGCGTAAAACAGACCCAAAGCAAACATAGGTAAAGGTCTTCCACAAATTTCATGACAGATACTAGTCTGAGAATTTTCAACCAGTATTTATTGGGCTTTGAGAAACTTAGTCTGCCAGCCTTCATTGCAGAAGTTGCATCACAGTCCTAAATATTATAATCAAAATGTAATGTTTTGTAAAATCTAAAAAATTAATTTCATCAAGATATGTTCCCAACCTGCAGATAAAGAGTAACATTGAAACTAAAAACAGACCCAAAACAAACATAGGTAAAGGTCTTTCACAAATTTCATGACAGATACTACCTTCCAATGAAATTTATATGCATTAGAAAATAGTTTTCTGCAAATTTTGATACTTACAAATGACATTACACTGAAAACCAAAACAATTGATTTGAGGATATTATTCCCACCATCTTTGGGTTTAGCCATCTTGTTCTAGATTAAAATCATATTAGCCCCTTCTACTAAAAATGCTGCATTAGTCCATGTATGATAAACACATGCTTTATTTGAAGTCTTTTATTTACTGCTATTTGACAGCAAATTCATATAGCAGTAAGAAAGAATCATATTAAGTAGTAGCAATGAAAAACCAGTATTGTCCTGTCAACCAAACCCATGCCTTTACACTTTAATACATAGATCATGACCGCAGCATCATACTCACCCTCTTCTCAGAATTTTCAACCACTTAGTCTGCCAGCCTTCATTGCAGAAATTGCATCACAGTCCTAAATATTATAATCAAAATGTAATGTTTTGTAAAATCTAAAAAATTAATCTAAAATGTTACTGAAATAAGCTACCCATAAAAAATCAATAGATATTTATAATATATTAATTTATAAATAGACAGTGGGTGTAAAATTTATTAAGAAACATATTGATGTTAATATATTGTTATTTGTAGTAATGTTATTCCTGTTATTCTTACACTATCTTTATTCGTTTAGTCATATTAACCTAGTTTTATGTTTAGTGGTTATTTTCTAAAATATATTAAAGAAATACGATTCTTTATTTGTAAAAGGTGTGAAAAAAAAGAATTAAAAATAAATAAATTGAGTAAAAGTATTAAAGAAACTACTCGTATTAATGCTGTATAAAGCTAGACACCATAATACTGTGCGAATAGTTAGACTCTTCCATTGACTCAATATTTTAATTTAATAAATGGCGCAAGAACCAAGAAGTTTCTTTGAGATTCAAAATCAATTTCAGATTTTTGAGTTTTTCATAATATAATTGATATATTGATATAAATATAAATTTTTTATAAGATTAAGTATGCAGTATAGGAGAAAAGAAAAGCAGATTACAAAGGCCAATACAAGCCCAATTAAAACAAATAAGAATTTTATCTAAGAAGGCATAGCTATCTTTCCACGCGTGATAATGATATAAACCTAGATTCCATAATTATTTTGCAAATTGTTGACTATTCTTAAGACTGACCAGAACACATGGCAGTGGAAGATATTTTTGAGAAAATTCAAAGACTTTTCCAAAACTTGATTTGTGTTTATAATGTGGTACAAACAAAGGCACTGAGAGTTGCAGAGAAAGGAGAGAAAATTGATTCCAATGTCAGGAAGTACTTCATCATTGGCCATGTCTACTTCTCTAACAAAGCATGATGTGTTTCTCAGCTTCAGAGGGGAAGACACACGTGACAACTTCATTAGCCACCTTCATCCAGCACTGCAAACGAAGAACATAGAAGCATATATTGATGAGACACTACCCCGGGGCGAAGAAATTTCATCTGCACTGCTCTCTGCAATAGAAGAATCGAAGATTTATATCGTCGTTTTCTCCCAAAACTATGCATCTTCCACTTGGTGCTTGAATGAACTCACTAAGATACTTGAATGCAAGAAGAGATATGGAAGGGATGTCATACCTGTTTTCTACAAGGTGGATCCGTCAACTATTAGGAAGCAGGAAGAAAGATACAAAGAAGCATTCGATAAGCATGAGCAGCACTTTAAGCACGACAAAGTGCAAGGATGGAAGGATGCTCTCACCGAAGTTGCTGGACTTTCAGGCTGGTCATTATATTTATTACATGCATCGAGATAATCAGAAACTTACTAGAATACCAGACCTTTCTACGTCACCGAATATTGAAGAAATAAACCTGAGTTTTTGTAGAAAGTTGATTCAAGTTCACTCTTCGATATTCCTCAGCAAGCTCAGTTATTTATGTTTAGATCATTGTCATGATCTGAATAGTGTAAATATTCCGAGCAACATTTTATCCACATCACCAGGATGGATTAGTCTTTTCCATTGTGGGAAGCTTAATATGTTTTCATTGAGTGAACATCAAGATAAATTTCTCCCTCATGTCATACTGGAGCGTCAGGAACCGGATATGATGAAAGAGATAAATGCTAATAATGCTACAGACTCAGAATGCACTGATCTCGAGTCACTTCCAAACTCCATTGTTAATCTGAAGCTTCTCTCTGAACTTGATTGTTCGGGGTGTGCCAAATTAACAGAAATCCCAACACACATCGGTCGCTTGACGTCATTAGTGGAACTGTCACTGTGTGATAGCGGAATCGTGAACCTTCCTGAGAGCATTGGTCATCTTTCAAGCTTGAAATTGCTTGATTTAAGCGACTGCAAAAAGCTTGAATGCATCCCACCGATTCCACCATTTCTAGAACTACTCAAGGCATGGGATTGCCCATCCATTAGAAGAGTGATGTCAAATTCTCTTGTTCCAAACTTGTCAAATTCCAAAGAGGGTGTCTTCAAATTTCTTTTCACCAATGCTCAACAACTGGATTCAGGTGGTCGTGCTAACATTGAGGAGGATGCAAGGCTTAGGATGACCGACGATAGATATAGGTCTGTGTTCTTCTGTTTTCCAGGGAGTACAGTTCCTGGTTGGTTCCATTTTCGTGGGAAGGGAGATTCAGTGACTATAAATGAAGATTTAAGTTTCTGCAGCAATGATAGGCTCACTGGTTTCGCTTTGTGTGTAGCTTTTGGAGTGTTAGATACCTCTGTTAGAGGTAGATGTGGTTCTTTTCTTTACAGCCTAAAATTTGAATCTGATGATGATGGCACACATATCATTACAAATAATGATATGTTAAACAGACATTTCAAATGGAATGGTGAAAAGAGAGGTGTTGATGAAGATTACACATTCGTCTGGAAATTTAACTTGGAATCCCTAAGCCCTAGGCTGTGTGATGCTCGCAGCTTCACTTTTGAGATCAGTCCGTATGACTTTTGGTGGTCAGTTGTGACAATAAAAGGATGCGGCATATGCCCTCTTTATTCCAAAAAGAAAGATGATAAATATGGTGGTGCTGTTGACTTTGAACAATCCAGTGGAAGCAATGTTGCTTCTCGTTAATACTTCTAAATTACAAGGTTCAACACGTTGAATTTTTATTAAGAATTTCTCGTTTTTAATGTATTTTGTTTTATTTACATTCTCAATGGCATTTTAGGAGTGGGTTCGCTCAATTGTTGATTAAGATTTCTGAATTATTGTTAGATGTAGTTTGATGTTTGTGTTCAGCATGAGATGAGATGGGTTGCTCTGTTGTCCCAGAGTTGCATCTTCTTGAAACTCTTCATATATAGTTTCATTAACTTCTTTAGCATATTTGGGTTGCATTTGTAGTGAAGGCATTATGAAATCCTGAGGAGCTCCATTTGAAATGGTGATTGGTAATTCCTCTTCATACTTTTCTCCATCCTATGGAATATCATATCATTGTATTAGGTTTGTGCATGGAGCTGTAAAATCAGAAAGTTCTCAGCTTGGTTAACATGGAACCTCATTTCTTATTGATCTTGGTTTATTCACATCGAGGCACCTTGTTCATGTGAGTGATGACTTATAAATGCTGTTGGCCTGTGATTGTTAATTCTTTATAATTGTAGTTTCAGTAAAATTGAAGACAACTTGTAAACTGTTTGAAGGAATATAGGTTTAAAGACTCCTATCTTATATGTTATGTTATTAACAGAGGATGTTTATTAATTATCATCTTATGGATTTCAGCAGTTTTTAGGAGCTTTTCTAAGTTTCTAATTTCTTTAAAAACATAAAACCATAAATACATAATATAATTTAAATTTTGAATAAATATCACAAACCTCATTTTATAAGTAATAGATTTGAGTTAAGCTGAAACTTCAATTCTTAATATACAACTTTAAATATTCATAATTTTTATTACTTAAATTAAGGATGTTATATGTACTTATATGTATGAGCTTTTTTTTTCTAAGTGTTATACAAAATATTTAACAATAAAATTATATGAAATCCATTATTCTTTTACCAAAAAGTGTGAATTAAGATTTCAATCTCAATTAAATGTCTTTATAGTAAAAAAAAATCTAAAAAATGGTAAGTAAATTATTAATAATTAATACCATTGGCTGCGGGAGATTTTTAATTTTTTTATGGAAATGTTATTTATTATATATGACCTAAACAAATGCTAATTTTTTACGATTTAAGATACAGTTTGTGGTAGTTAAAAATTGTTACGAATATTATTTTCAGCTATTAAAATAATTGCCAAAAGTACTTATGTCAAAACTTGTTTGTTATTACGATCCTATAAATCTGTTTTTTATTAGAAAAGAATAATCAGGTGCTAACAGTTAAAAGTAATCATATTCCCATCCTACAATCTGTTTTCTTTTATTTAACAATTTAATTTATATTTTAATTAAATAATATAATTTAATATTTTATTATTATTTAGAGTTGTTAAAAGGTTATTATAATATGAAAAACGGTCGTCAAAATAGACCTTTTTTTCCTGATTTATATAACTAGAATAAAAAAAATATTCACGTAGCTGCATGTAATAAAACATCACAGTATCATAGCCCAAGAAACACATGTTAACCCAAAACAATTCAGCTAGCAAATAATTATAGTACACAAAAAATCTTCAAAAAACACAATTAATATTTTAATCTGTAAATGAAAACTATCATTTTAATATCTAAAAAAGGAATTGTATAATTATAATTTCAACATTAAAAATAAAAAAATCAAATACTAGAGCGATAATTGTCCCTAGACTGCATTAATTAAATTCATCAGAAACGAACCCAATTATCAGTTTCAACAAGAAAACATTTATATGGTATTCCAATAGAATTCCATATTATTTATTATTATTAATTCATCAATGTGAGAATGATTTGAGTGTGGAAATGGAATGAGATGAATGAAATCTAAGGTGAGAATAATTAATTGTGCACTGAACCATTTTATGTGTCATTAAGAAATGAAAATTAAATAGAAAAACATTTAAAATATCAATTGTACTTTAGAAAAGAAAAATCACAAAAGGATCCATTAAGTATTCTATATGCTAGAAAGTGCAAATGTTATTGAAGGTTTATTATAAACGCAGAATAATTTGTTAATATTTTTTCAATCATCCTCTGAATTAATTATTTTGAAATTAAAAAAATTGTTAAATAATTTTTTTTATAACTTAATTAAAAATATTATTTTATTTTAATTTTATAGATTTTTAAATTTGAAATAAATAAATTTTATTTATATTTTTTATCCAATATCTATGTTTTAAAAAAAGTACTCATGAATATGAAAAATAAAATAAGTAAATCAAAGTATAATTGTCAGATTGTTCTATGTTCCTTTTTAATGGTAGAATTTAAAAAAAAAAACTTGTTTCTTTCTATACGTCATTCTTTAAATTTCAAAATAACATTACTTCTTTCCTTTTAATGATAAATTTTACGTAATGCACCTAGATATACAATAAAATAAAAGAAATTAAATACACCAAAATATACAATAAAATGAGATAAAATAAAATAAATATTGAATAATCCTTAACTAGTTATCAAATTTTAAATTGTTATGTCATGATGTTTAAGTATATAAATAACATTTACATTATGATATTATATCATAAAGCATTACCCATTTATATAGGGATTAAATAAATACGATTCTGTATATGTAAAAGGTGTGAAAAAAATTAAAAAATAAATAAATTGAGTAAAGATATTGAAGAAACTACACGCATTAATGCGTAAGGTTGGTATAAAGCTAGACACCACCATATTCTGCGAATTGATGACACTTCCACTGACTCAATATTTTAACTTAACAAATGGCACGATAACCAAGAAGTTTCTTTGAGATTCCAAATCATTTTCAGATTTTTTAGCTTTTCATAATATAATTGATATAAATATAAAAATTTTATAAGATTAAGTATGCAGAAGAAAAGAAAAGCAGATTACAAAGCCCAATACAAGGCCCAATTAAAACTTAAATAAGGATTTTAACACATAGCTATGTTTCCACGCGTGATACTATGAAAGATACTTTTGAGAAAATTCAAAGACTTTTCCAAAAGTTGATTTGTGTTTATAATATGGTAGAAACAAAGGCACTGAGAGTTGCAGAGAAAGGAGAGAAAATTGATTCCAATGTCAGCAAGTTCTTCATCATTCGCCATGTCTGCTTCTCTAACAAAGCATGATGTGTTTCTCAGCTTCAGAGGGGAAGACACACGTGACAACTTCATTAGCCACCTTCGTGCAGAGCTGAAAAGGAAGAACATTGAAGCATATATTGATGACAGATTAGTCAGGGGCCAAGAAATTTCACCTGCACTCCTCTCTGCAATAGAAGAATCAAAGATTTATGTCATCGTTTTCTCCCAAGACTATGCATCTTCCACTTGGTGCTTGAATGAACTCACTAAGATACTTGAATGCAAGAAGAGATTTGGAAGGGATGTCATACCTGTTTTCTACAAGGTGGATCCATCAACTATTAGGAAGCAGGAAGAAAGATACAAAGAAGCATTCGATGAGCATGAGCAGCACTTTAAGCACGACATGGACAAAGTACAAGGATGGAAGCATGCTCTAAGCGAAGCTGCTGGACTTGCAGGCTGGGATTCAAAAGTCACCAGGTCATTATATTTATTACATGCATCGAGATAATCAGGATCTCTTTTCATTTACTAAAATTGTGTTCATCTCACCATAAATCAAGTGCTTCTTTTTTCATTTCCCTTAGTCGGTCATGGATCTGAACCATATCACATGTTATAGCTTAACTTTGTACCTACAAATCTGCTCCCTATTATCAGAAGTCACAAACGGTTACTGTAGAATTTTTCTTTAGTTTACTTTAGCTTTTGTGCTTGAATACTTATACTTTATTTTCTAAATCATCTGCCAGGCCAGAACACGCACTTGTTGAAGAAATTGTGGAAGATATTTTGAGAAAATTGAATCGTCATTCCACCAGTTATGATCAAGGAATCATCGGCATTCAAAAAAATATTGAAGGAATTCAGTCCTTGTTGCATCTTGAGTCACCGGATGTTCGGATCATAGGAATTTGTGGCATGGGAGGAATAGGAAAAACTACAATTTGTGATCAAATATATCACACATTGGCATTGCAGTTTGGTTCCAGCAGCCTTGTTTTAGACGTTCAAGAAAAAATACAAAGAGATGGAATAGACAGTATCAGAACAAAATATCTGTCTGAGCTTCTAAAGGAACAGAAATCCTCTTATTTACCATATTACAATGAAAGGCTCAAACGGACAAAGGTTCTCCTCATTCTTGATGATGTTACCGATTCAGCTCTACTTAAAAAATTAATAGGAGGAAGTGATAGTTTTGGGCAGGGCAGTAGAATCATTATGACCAGTAGAGACAGACAAGTGCTTAGGAATGCTGGAGCTGATGATATCTACGAAGTTAAGGAGTTGAATTTTTATGATTCCCTGAGACTTTTTAGTTTACATGCTTTTAAACAAAAATCTTCAGAAGAAATTGCTTACAGGGAACTTTCAGAAAAGGTGTTGAGATATG